>NW_012101698.1:2955396-2963973 GCF_000951045.1 Mandrillus leucophaeus
AAAAAAAAAAAAAAAAAAAAAAACCTGGGCGTGGTGGTGCACACCTGTAATCCCAGCTACTCGGGAGGCTGAGGCAGGAGAATCGCTTTAACCTGGGAGGAGACTGTAGTGAGCCAAGATCGCGCCATTGCACTCCATCTTGGGCCACAGAGCAAAACTCCGTCTCAAAAAAAACTCTCTGCTTTCCAGCACACGGAAGGTGTCGGGGGCATCGATCTAACCTAGGCAAGCCTGTCTGCAGGTAGCCTTGAGAGATGAATTGGCATGAGCAGTCCCATAAGAACTTAGCAAAGGGTGACCTTGGCTGCACAGGGTGTTGTATTTGGCCCTTCCACATCTGTGACCTGCAGGGGTTGGTGTAAGTGGCAGGATGGTGTTCCTTATCACTCCAGCTTCTACCAAGAAATTATACATTTCAGCAGCCCCTCCCAAATGTCAGAGTGGGAGACTAGTCCCATACCTCAGACCCTGGGCTGTATAAGGTGTGCCCTGGAGGCTTTAGGGTCCACTCACCTCATAGAATCTTGAAAAGCATTAAAACATAATCCGAAATAATAATGAACCAAACTAGGAAGAGCTTGGAACTATGTATTTAGAACCTATGTCGCTTCTCCTAGTAGATCAAGGGCAGTTCACTTGAGTACATGGACTTCCTTCTGGGGAGCTTGTGATGTCCTGAAATTATCTGGAATATTTTTTCTGTGAAAGTATTTTCCTAGGAGTCTGCAACTTGTATTAGATTTCTAAGGCTTTTGTGACCTCTAAAGGGTTATTTATTCTGCATCATAAGCTTTTTGGAGACAGGGACTTTTGTCTGGCCCTCTGCATCTCAGAAGCATGCAGCAGCACATGGATCCTGTACAGTGTTTACTTAGTAAATGATGGTCAATTGAATGAACTGAGAGTCACTCAAGGCTACTGTTTCTCAACTGTGTTATTTTGGAAGTACTTAAGTGTGGAACGCTTCTGCTTCTATTATATATGAAAATTGCTTATACTGGGAGGTTTTGAGCACTGGAGTAGAACTCCACGTTTCTTTTGTTATGCATGAGACCTGTTTGTTAGGAATATGTCAGAGCCACTGTTTGCTTCCAAATTTTCTGCACTCCAGTCAGCTGATGGTTTCTTCCCAAGTTTCCATGAAACCTACAAGTACTCTGGGAGGAAGGTAGCTGAACTGGCTCAGAAGGTTTGGGAGGAAAACGTGGTGTCTAGAAGATCACCATGGAACTGCCTTTTGCATGGCAGAGGCCAGCCTTGAGACCCAAATGTTGTAATGGTTGTAATCAATTGAATTTTCTTAACCAGAAGAACTTTTGTCTTCTTGTTACTTCTCAGGTTTATTAGTGAATAGAGTGGGGAATATAATTTAATATATTAAATGTTTATTGATGTATGGATCATTGGAATAATCAGTGTGGATGGTACGTTCAATGTAGAAAGTGTAGGTGTTTGGGCTGATGTATACTGTCATCTGGCCAAACCTTAGAACTTTTTTTTGTTTGGCTTTTGAGTCCATAGCTGGAAGTATGGACATTGTAGGATTGTGGCCAGAGATAGAGAGAAGAGGAGAAGGGGAGAAGGAAGAGAGAGAAAGCATGTATATTGTTCTGCAGGAAAATGGGTGGTAGGACCAGTTATTTGAGGGCCTTTGAAGTCTGGCACACTTGGCATGACCCTGGTTATGCTATAACTAGGTTTTGTCTTCTCATAAACCTACATGTTTCAGTGTTCCTGGCAAAAGGGAAGTGAGTCATTACCTGTGCTCAGCACAACTGGGATGGATTGATTGATTGATTGATTGGAGACAGAATCTCACTCTGTCACCCAGGCTGGAGTGCAGTGGTGCAATCTCAGCTCACTGCAACCTCTGCCTCCGGGGTTCAAGCATTTCTCTTGTCTCAGCGTCTCAAGTAACTGGGACTACAGGAATGCGCCACCACGCCTGGCTAATTTTTGTATTTATAGTAGAGATGGGGTTTCACCATGTTGCTCAGGCTGGTCTTGAACTCCTGACCTCAAGTGATCCACCCACCTCAGCCTCCCAAAGTGCTGGGATTACAGGCGTGAGCCACCGCACCCGGCCGTCAGCTGGGTTATTACTTTCCCATTTTCAGCTATCCATTAGAGACTATGGCTGGGACAGTCTGAATTCCATGCAGTTTAGTGGCCAGATATGATTGGAAAACAAAGGGGGTGCCAAGGCAAGTGTTGAAGGAAGTCTGCCTTTGGATATATATATCACCTCAGTGAGCAGAAGGACTCCTCAGTGTGCTCTGTTGATAGGATCATGTTTATGGCTCTTCAAGATGAAGCATGAAAGCTTTGAGTAAAAAGCTTTGGGAGCTGGTAGGAGAGCGAAGAGTGGGGCAAAGGCATGGGAATGTTAGTGTCTGACTGACATGGGGCCCTCCAGTAGCCTGTGTAGCAAGGCCGCTTCCATTCTCAACCTCTGTTCAGACGCATGTGCAGACAGACCCCACCTGCATTTCCAGATCCTTGGGATTCTCTTTAGGGATCTTCCTGTTTGCCTCCTGGGAATTTCTTGCCCATCAAAATTTCATGTACCAACCCCCACTTTTTTTCAGGGAGAGTTTGGGTACACTATAGATGAGAAGATGCAGGTGGATAAAAGTAGTTACTTAAACACATATGGGGCAAGACTTACAGGTTTGGAGGCCCAGATTAAGATGCAGAGGAGCATGTGAGGTTGATGATTATATTTCGGGGAGAGTTAATTGATGGAAGGTGAAGGCAGACAAAGAACCGCTGCTTACTGCCTTCTTGAATCCCAATCAGGAATTATGATTAAAGTCGCAGCGAGACAACAGAGGGCTGATGAATTGGTGTCTTTTTTTTTTTTTTCTTTTTTGCCGTCATTCACACTTGATTGACTTCAACCTTTCAAGTGCAAAAGTCTCTCTTTTCCATTATTATTCATAGCCATCTGAGTTTTTCTAATTAAAGTGTATGAAAACAATTACTGATCCGTCGTACTGAGTCTGTTAGAGGGGATGTCTGCCTTACTGTAATGCGTATGAAAAGCCCACAGTTTTCTATAATGATGTGCAGCTGAGGTGTTAGATAATTTTATTCTTTTTTACTCTGTAGGGCTTTTTTTTTTTATTTCTCATGATTCATTTTTCATAATTCCTAAAGATCCCAGGAAAGGACTGATCCTGCAGCTACAACCGAGAAAGGAGGTGGGGGGGAGTCTTTTTTCCTTTCCCTTTCTCCCCCTCTTACCCCCAACCTCGTGCTCCCCCTCGGCTGAGGACTGTAAATTAATCGGTGACCTTTCACTTCTTAGATTCCCGCTGGACTCCCCAACCACACTGGTCAGAAATGCCTTCTATTAAAAAGAAAAAGAAAATAGATGGAATGAGTTTGGCAATCTCTACTCCATTCCTAACGGTTCATCAACAGCTAGCCTTAACCAGCTGCCGATGAGCTTTGTGTGAGGTGCAGATGTCTGTGGAGGCAAGAATGCTATGTCACACACATTCACCTGCCATGCACCTGCTCTTTGTAAACACAGCATTTCTCAGAATGCTTCTCCATAGTGCCTGTTGCTTACTTTTTGCACCCGCTGGCACCTGGGTTGCTGAAATGATTCTAATACCCCTAGGGGTGATGTGGAGTTATCTTATGTTGATGGGGGTGGCTGTCTGGGTTTCCTCTAGTTGTCAAGCCTATTGCTGATGATTCTAGTGGACATTTCAGTAGCTATTTTGAGCAAGGCTGGGATCTTCACAACCATTAAAAACTAATAGTAATGTATTTAAAATATTTAATTTTGAACAGAAATCTAAGTATTCCAATCTTTGCAACAGATAGTGAAGATGTCTGTGCAGTACGGTTGTGTTTGATGGAAAAATAATGTCTCCAACTGGGGCTGGGCACCATGTAGAAAGGTTAGTGGTGACTGTAGTTTCTGGTCCTGTAGCTTCTAGGTCAGTCCATTTCTCTGGCTATCATCAAATGGGAGGCGGTTTCTAATTCATTTGCAATATCATCGCCACCTACCCTTCCCACCCCGTATCAGGCAAAGGAATATTGCTTCTTTTTGAATGAAGAACCTTTGATTTTTCCATTGGATATCGAGGGCTGCTTATCACATTAACATAGGGCAAATGATAACTTGTTTGGACAGGCTTCTGGCCGTATGGCAGGGAGACCTAGAGAAATACCTGAGGCTCTACCCAAAAGTTGCAGCTGTTTGGATCCAGGCGATTTCCAGAATTGCTGTATTGAGAACAAATGGCCATGGTCAAGGTGGGGCTTCCGTGTTGTAGAATGCTGTGCAGGCCACCCTCTATGGCTGGGACATTGGTCAGAGGTTCCCTCTGATGTTGTATACCTTGGGCAGAGACTCCAGAAGAAATCGTGGCTTAAGTGAGTCACAAAAAAAGGCTTGTTTGTGCTTGATGTCAGCTTGTAAAGGGTTACAAATGTTGTTTCCTGGAAAATCTGCCAGCATGTCTGCGTGTCCTTAGCCTTCCCTTTGTTCTCTTCTTTTCTTCTTACCCTTTCCTTCACTCTTACTCCCCTCCTCCTCTTGCCTGAATACATTTTGAAAACAGTACTACAATGCTCCCCGCTTCAAGATTACAGTGTACTTTACTAGGTATGATTTAATTAGGGCCCTTATTATGTTTTCAGCAGCTTAAGGTGGGCCTTTCAACTTATCTACCTAATTGGTTGCACAAGAAGTTTCACAGCCCATGACAAAACATTGTCAGTGATCAAAGTCAAAATTCTGCATAAAGGAAAAATATTAATAATAAGATTATTCTTCAAGTGTGCACTGCTAATTATGTCCAGAATGTAACCGTAGAAACACTTTTGACTGATGTGAGCTTTGTCTAATAAACATGAATCTTCAGTGAGCTATGAAAAGTGAGACACCTCTAGCTTTTCTGAAGGCTAATTTTGCTTATTAAATACTTTTTAAACATTTCCTATTTTGTGTTGCTTTCCTCTCCATTTGACTCGCCTTGCTCTTCTCAGGTGACCACCCCCGAGATGGTGATGCCCAGCAGCATGTTCCTCCCAGCAGCTGTTCCAGATCGAGATGGGAATTCCAATTTGGAAGAGGCAGGAAAGCAGCCTGGTCAGTATCATTATAATTGAAATAAGATGGAATGCCAAAATGTTCATGGAGAAAGCCTTTCAGGAATTCTTTACAATACTCTTAAGGTGAATGTAACTGATCAGGAGATGAGGGGCACTGTCATTAGCTACTTTATACTCTGGTTCTTGGCATGTATTTGTATATTACTCACATGGTTTAAAGTGAGAGAAAATCAGTATGAGAACCAGTGAAAGTCTGGCAGAGACACATGCGTCCCCTTAAACTATACAATTAGGGAGTGAATAAGCAGAGACTCAGTCAGTAGGTCCCACCGTCGTAAGCCATTAAACACTGTATTTCTGAGGACTTAATTAGTAGGGACTTGTGGGTTGATTTTTAGGTACACTGGATTAGTTGTCTTTTGTTCTGAGTTTTCTGGGATTGGCTTAGGATGAAGCACAGAGGTGCCTTTGGAAAGAACACTGCTGTAGACATGTATGCTGCAATAGTTGGTGCCACATTGTGTTTCCTGGCTAGATGGATGGTTAGACCTCTGTGAGGCTGTCCTACATCTTTCACTTCTAAGGTGGGAAGAGTTCTAAGTTGGGAAGAGTTGGCCACACTACTGCCCCGCCTCCTCTCTTTCTTGTGAGTTTTCCATATCAGACAATGGACAAATGACCTGATAAAGGGTCTCGGTATTTATAGGTGTGATGATCTCGTTGTAGGAAAAAAAATGTATTTTAAATAATTGAACACTTGAATATTCATTGCTTATTGAATAGAGATAGCAATCAGAAGTCACATTATAATAAGAAATTAAATGCCTACAAATATGTATCCCCAAATTTCTTATATTACAATGTTCAGCAGTTCTTGTAAATTCCTCACAACTTAGGACAGCATTAATTCACATATTCTACACTTCAGATCTACTGTGCTAAATTCTTATTACATAAAAGATGAACATAAAAGGGAAATCCAGTCTAAGATCAGTAACCTTCAAACCAGTTCTTGAGAAATTGAGGATTCTGAGTCAAGCAATTAAATGCTATTTAAAAGACTGTTAGATCTGTGATATGACATGGGTCTATTATGCATTGAAACTTTTTGTATTTCCTTTTATTCATCTCTGTTCATGTGCACCCTGTTTATAATATGTGCTCTATTGGAGGAACAAAAGAAAGCAGGAGGTGCTCCGCAGAGATTCTGTCATTCAGGTTGGGCACTTCCCTCATCATCAGATTCTGTGTTCATGAGGCCTGACTAGGTAGACTGCTCTGGGTGTCATCCTTGAAACAAAGCCTTCTTTATCTTTGGGTTTGATTTTTTTTTTTTTTTTTTTTTTAAACAGAAACCTCAGAGGATCTGGGAAAGAACATCTTGCCGTCCGCAAGCACAGAGCAAAGCGGAGATTTGAAACCCTCCCCTGCTGACCCAGGCTCTGTGAGAGAAGACTCAGGCTTCCTCTGCTGGAAGAAGGGGTGCAACCAGGTTTTCAAAACTTCTGCTGCCCTTCAGACGCATTTCAATGAAGTGCATGCCAAGAGGCCTCAGCTGCCGGTGTCAGATCGCCATGTGTACAAGTACCGCTGTAATCAGTGCAGCCTGGCCTTCAAGACCATTGAAAAGTTGCAGCTCCATTCTCAGTACCATGTGATCAGAGCTGCCACCATGTGCTGTCTTTGTCAGCGCAGTTTCCGAACTTTCCAGGCTCTGAAGAAGCACCTCGAGACAAGCCACCTGGAGCTGAGTGAGGCTGACATCCAACAGCTTTATGGTGGCCTTCTGGCCAATGGGGACCTCCTGGCAATGGGAGACCCCACCCTGGCTGAGGACCATACCATAATTGTTGAGGAAGACAAGGAGGAAGAGAGTGACTTGGAAGATAAACAGAGCCCTACGGGCAGTGACTCTGGGTCAGTACAAGAAGACTCGGGCTCAGAGCCAAAGAGAGCTCTGCCTTTCAGAAAAGGTCCCAATTTTACTATGGAAAAATTCCTAGACCCTTCTCGCCCTTACAAGTGTACCGTCTGCAAGGAATCATTCACTCAAAAGAATATCCTGCTAGTACACTACAATTCTGTCTCCCACCTGCATAAGTTAAAGAGAGCCCTTCAAGAATCAGCAACCGGTCAGCCAGAACCCACCAGCAGCCCGGACAACAAACCTTTTAAGTGTAACACTTGTAATGTGGCCTACAGCCAGAGTTCCACTCTGGAGATCCATATGAGGTCTGTGTTACATCAAACCAAGGCCCGGGCAGCCAAGCTGGAGGCTGCGAGTGGCAGCAGCAATGGGACTGGGAATAGCAGCAGTATCTCCTTGAGCTCCTCCACGCCAAGTCCTGTGAGCACCAGTGGCAGTAACACCTTTACCACCTCCAATCCAAGCAGTGCTGGCATTGCTCCAAGCTCTAACTTACTGAGCCAAGCGCCCACTGAGAGTGTAGGGATGCCACCCCTGGGGAATCCTATCGGTGCCAACATCGCTTCCCCTTCAGAGCCCAAGGAGGCCAATCGGAAGAAACTGGCAGATATGATTGCATCCAGGCAGCAGCAACAACAGCAGCAGCAACAGCAACAACAACAACAAGCACAAACACTGGCCCAGGCCCAGGCTCAAGTTCAAGCTCACCTGCAGCAGGAGCTGCAGCAACAGGCTGCCCTGCTCCAGTCTCAGCTGTTTAACCCCACCCTCCTTCCTCACTTCCCCATGACGACTGAGACCCTGCTGCAACTACAGCAGCAGCAGCACCTCCTCTTCCCTTTCTACATCCCCAGTGCTGAGTTCCAGCTTAACCCCGAGGTGAGCTTGCCAGTGACCAGCGGGGCACTGACGCTGACTGGGACGGGCCCAGGCCTGCTGGAAGATCTGAAGGCTCAGGTTCAGGTCCCACAGCAGAGCCATCAGCAGATCTTGCCGCAGCAGCAGCAGAACCAACTCTCTATAGCCCAGAGTCACTCTGCCCTCCTTCAGCCAAGCCAGCACCCCGAAAAGAAGAACAAATTGGTCATCAAAGAAAAGGAAAAAGAAAGCCAGAGAGAGCGGGACAGTGCCGAGGCGGGAGAGGGCAACACCGGTGTGAAGGAAACACTGCCAGACGCCTTGAAGGCCAAAGAGAAGAAAGAGCTGGCACCAGGGGGTAGTTCTGAGCCTTCCATGCTCCCTCCACGCATTGCTTCAGATGCCAGAGGGAATGCCACCAAGGCCTTGCTGGAGAACTTTGGCTTTGAGTTGGTCATTCAGTATAATGAGAACAAGCAGAAGGTGCAGAAAAAGAATGGGAAGACTGACCAGGGAGAGAACCTGGAAAAGCTCGAGTGTGACTCCTGCGGCAAGTTGTTTTCCAACATCTTGATTTTAAAGAGTCATCAAGAGCACGTTCACCAGAATTACTTCCCCTTCAAACAGCTTGAGAGGTTTGCCAAACAGTACAGAGACCACTATGATAAACTGTACCCACTGAGGCCTCAGACCCCAGAGCCACCACCACCTCCCCC
>NW_012101698.1:2964023-3005013 GCF_000951045.1 Mandrillus leucophaeus
CCTCCACCCCCACTTCCGGCAGCGCCGCCTCAGCCGGCGTCCACGCCAGCCATCCCCGCATCAGCCCCACCCATCACCTCACCTACGATCGCACCGGCCCAGCCATCAGTGCCGCTCACCCAGCTCTCCATGCCCATGGAGCTGCCCATCTTCTCGCCGCTGATGATGCAGACGATGCCATTGCAGACCTTGCCAGCTCAGCTACCCCCACAGCTGGGACCTGTGGAGCCTCTGCCTGCGGACTTGGCCCAACTGTACCAGCATCAGCTCAATCCAACCCTGCTCCAGCAGCAGAACAAGAGGCCTCGCACCAGGATCACGGATGATCAGCTCCGAGTCTTGCGGCAATATTTTGACATTAACAACTCCCCCAGTGAAGAGCAAATCAAAGAGATGGCAGACAAGTCTGGGTTGCCCCAGAAAGTGATCAAGCACTGGTTCAGGAACACCCTCTTCAAAGAGAGGCAGCGTAACAAGGACTCCCCTTACAACTTCAGTAATCCTCCTATCACCAGCCTGGAGGAGCTCAAGATTGACTCCCGGCCCCCTTCGCCGGAACCTCCGAAGCAGGAGTACTGGGGAAGCAAGAGGTCTTCAAGAACAAGGTTTACAGACTACCAGCTGAGGGTCTTACAGGACTTCTTTGATGCCAATGCTTACCCAAAGGATGATGAATTTGAGCAACTCTCCAATTTACTGAACCTTCCAACCCGAGTCATAGTGGTGTGGTTTCAGAATGCCCGACAGAAGGCCAGGAAGAATTACGAGAATCAGGGAGAGGGCAAAGATGGAGAGCGGCGTGAGCTTACAAACGATAGATACATTCGAACAAGCAACTTGAACTACCAGTGCAAAAAATGTAGCCTGGTGTTTCAGCGCATCTTTGATCTCATCAAGCACCAGAAGAAGCTGTGTTACAAGGATGAGGATGAAGAGGGGCAGGACGACAGCCAAAATGAGGATTCCATGGATGCCATGGAAATCCTGACGCCTACCAGCTCATCCTGCAGTACCCCGATGCCCTCACAGGCTTACAGCGCCCCAGCACCATCAGCCAATAATACAGCTACCTCCGCTTTCTTGCAGCTTACAGCGGAGGCTGAGGAACTGGCCACCTTCAATTCAAAAACAGAGGCAGGCGATGAGAAACCAAAGCTGGCGGAAGCTCCCAGTGCACAGCCAAACCAAACCCAAGAAAAGCAAGGACAACCAAAGCCAGAGCTGCAGCAGCAAGAGCAGCCCGAGCAGAAGACCAACACCCCCCAGCAGAAGCTCCCCCAGTTGGCGTCCCTGCCTTCGTTGCCACAGCCTCCTCTGCAAGCGCCCCCTCCGCAGTGCCCCTTACCCCAGTCGAGCCCCAGTCCTTCCCAGCTCTCCCACCTGCCCCTCAAGCCCCTCCACACATCAACTCCTCAACAGCTGGCAAACCTACCTCCTCAGCTAATCCCCTACCAGTGTGACCAGTGTAAGTTGGCATTTCCATCATTTGAGCACTGGCAGGAGCATCAGCAGCTCCACTTCCTGAGTGCGCAGAACCAGTTCATCCACCCCCAGTTTTTGGATAGGTCCCTGGATATGCCTTTCATGCTCTTTGATCCCAGTAACCCACTCCTGGCCAGCCAGCTGCTCTCTGGGGCCATACCTCAGATTCCAGCAAGCTCGGCCACTTCTCCTTCAACTCCAACCTCCACGATGAACACTCTCAAGAGGAAGCTGGAGGAAAAGGCCAGTGCAAGCCCTGGCGAAAACGACAGTGGGACGGGAGGAGAAGAGCCTCAGAGAGACAAGCGTTTGAGAACAACCATCACACCAGAACAACTAGAAATCCTCTACCAGAAGTATCTACTGGATTCCAATCCGACTCGAAAGATGTTGGATCACATTGCCCATGAGGTGGGCTTGAAGAAACGTGTGGTGCAAGTCTGGTTTCAGAACACCCGAGCTCGGGAAAGGAAAGGACAGTTCCGGGCTGTAGGCCCAGCGCAGGCCCACAGGAGATGCCCTTTTTGCAGAGCGCTCTTCAAAGCCAAGACTGCTCTCGAGGCTCATATCCGGTCCCGTCACTGGCATGAAGCCAAGAGAGCTGGCTACAACCTAACTCTGTCTGCGATGCTCTTAGACTGTGATGGGGGACTCCAGATGAAAGGAGATATTTTTGATGGAACTAGCTTTTCCCACCTACCCCCAAGCAGTAGTGATGGTCAGGGTGTCCCTCTCTCACCTGTGAGTAAAACCATGGAATTGTCGCCCAGAACTCTTCTAAGCCCTTCCTCCATTAAGGTAGAAGGGATTGAAGACTTTGAAAGCCCCTCCATGTCCTCAGTTAATCTAAACTTTGACCAAACTAAGCTGGACAATGATGACTGTTCCTCTGTGAACACAGCAATCACAGATACCACAACTGGAGACGAGGGCAATGCAGATAATGACAGTGCAACGGGAATAGCAACTGAAACCAAATCCTCTTCTGCACCCAACGAAGGGTTGACCAAAGCGGCCATGATGGCAATGTCCGAGTATGAAGATCGGTTGTCATCTGGTCTGGTCAGCCCAGCCCCAAGCTTTTATAGCAAGGAATATGACAATGAAGGTACAGTGGACTACAGTGAAACCTCAAGCCTTGCAGACCCCTGCTCCCCGAGTCCTGGCGCGAGTGGATCTGCAGGCAAATCTGGTGACAGCGGGGATCGGCCTGGGCAGAAACGTTTTCGCACTCAGATGACCAATCTGCAGCTGAAGGTCCTCAAGTCATGCTTTAATGACTACAGGACACCCACTATGCTAGAATGTGAGGTCCTGGGCAATGACATTGGACTGCCAAAGAGAGTCGTTCAGGTCTGGTTCCAGAATGCCCGGGCAAAAGAAAAGAAGTCCAAGTTAAGCATGGCCAAGCATTTTGGTATAAACCAAACAAGTTACGAGGGACCCAAAACAGAGTGCACTTTGTGTGGCATCAAGTACAGCGCTCGGCTGTCTGTACGTGACCATATCTTTTCCCAACAGCATATCTCCAAAGTTAAAGACACCATTGGAAGCCAGTTGGACAAGGAGAAAGAATACTTTGACCCAGCCACCGTACGTCAGTTGATGGCTCAACAAGAGCTGGACCGGATTAAAAAGGCCAATGAGGTCCTTGGACTGGCAGCTCAGCAGCAAGGGATGTTTGACAACGCCCCTCTTCAGGCCCTTAACCTTCCTACAGCGTATCCAGCGCTCCAGGGCATTCCTCCCGTGTTGCTCCCGGGCCTCAACAGCCCCTCCTTGCCAGGCTTTACTCCATCCAACACAGGTGGGTTCTGCTCTAGCAGATTGTTTCAGGGCGAAATAGCTGCCCAGTCAGCATTCTGTTCTGTGGATACCACCCAAACCCTCTAAATGCGGGGCAGATGGGAAGTTTCCCTTTCTAGTTCTTTAAAAGCAATAAGACTTCAGTTCATTCCTGTTGAGTCTCTCAAGTGCTGGTGTGTCAGGGATGGGATCTCCTGGTTGGAACAGTCTCCTTAGAAACCACTCTTATCCCCTATAATAGGGAAAAACTTGAGGGTCCTGGTATACTAATTTCTGGAATATTTCAAGAAACAAGTTTCCATCATAGATCCTTTCATTCAGTCCTTGTGAAGATGCTGATCCTGTCGAGATATTTGTTGTAAATATAAGACACCTGAGTTAGTCCTAGCTAATTCTGGATTATGCCCTAAGAAAACTGGTCCAAGAGCATTTAAATCAACTCTTTGCTCTCAACCTAGGGTCCCTGCCTTCTTGAGAGAGCTACAGTGGCAAAAGAATTGCTATTAGGGCCAGGCGCAGTGGTTCATGCCTATAATCCCAGCACTTTGGGAGGCCGAGGTGGGTAGATCACGAGGTCAGGAGGTCGAGACCAGCCTGGCTAACATGGTGAGACCTCCGTCTCTACTAAAAATACAAAAATTAGCTGAGTGTGGTGGTATGCACCTGTAGTCCCAGCTACTCAGGAGGCTGGGGCAGGAGAATCACTTGAACCCTGGAGGCAGAGGTTGCAGTGGGCCGAGATTGTGCTACTGCACTCCAGCCTGGCAACAGAGCAAGACTCTGTCTCAAAAAAGGAACAAACAAAAAAAGAACTGCTATCAGAAAGAAGCTCTTATGTGTAGATCCTTAATGTTGGGGTTCTCTTCTAGCCAGAACAATAGTGGCTGTTTCTAACAAGATGACTGTTCTACTGGAATGCACTGACCAGGAATCTTGTATTGGGCAACATGGTTCTGCTAAAATACTGATGCATGTTTCAGAGGTCCTCAGTCACCTCTTTTTTTTCCTTTTGCCCATTTCCCTTTCCTTGCTCCTGATCATTGAGAATCATAAATACTTGGTTGGCGCTCTTATAGTCTCAATAGGGAGTTTTGCAGTTCTTCGTACATACCTCTCATTTTCCCTTCTCTGTCCTCACATCTCTGGATCCAGCCATCTTTGCTAAATTGGACCTTCACCTCCAGGGTCCTGTTAGGCTTAGACACAAGTCTGCAAATTCCCCCCACAATGGCCTGAATTGATTAGTTCCCGTTTACCAAAGGAGAACTCCTCCTAATGCTACCTTGCTTTCAAAATGTGTCCCTGTTCCCAGGGGTTAAAGCAGCTGTAATGCTTCCCACAGCAGTCTTGGTTTCTGGTTGAATTAGTTCCACATTTTACACTTTGGGTGGTGTTTTACCAAACATGAGGCTACTGCATTCCTGGTCCCCATTTCTTACTCAAAGAGAATAAGAAAAGAAAGCATTAAGACATAGAAGTTGTTGCTTATATGTGTTGACAAGTCATGTCACAGAAAGCCAGCTAGACATAAGCCAGGAAACAAACTATGGAAAACAGCACATCACTTAATTACCCCTGCAGCCCAAAACCCTGGCAGAGGGGCTTGGGAAGACTTAACACATCACAGTAATGTGAAAAAAGGAGAATCAGCTTGTTTTACAGATTGAGAAATCTGAGGCCCAGAGAGGTCGAGACCATTCAACAAGCTAGGGTAGGAGCTAGAGCTCCCACCTAGGCCTCTGGGCTCCCAGTGCTATGTGCTTCTTCCACAACACCCAGTATGAGCCAGTGAGTCAACAGGTATATGTTTAGTGCTACTCAGTTTCTGACCACTTAGAGTGGACTCAAGATAGAAAGATAAGCTGCAGACATGCCCCAGTTATCATCACCTGACCATAACACAGCTCTCAAGGAACACTGGATCTGGAATGGAAGGGAAGGAACGAACTTGTGTTTATTAAACATCTATTATATGTCAGGCCCAATGCTAAGCTTTTTCTATCAATATGGTCTTTCATTTAATTCTTATAATCATCTATTGTTGAAAGCTGAGGTTACAAGTGTTCAACTGACAGTCCCAGGGTCACACGTCTGATGTGTGTTACCATATCGCACAGGGTCAGTGTGACTCCAGAGTTGTAGGAGTAAGTCTTGGGGGGATGAAGTATCTTGCCAGATTCTGATCTTACAGATCAGAAAAAGGATGTCACAGACTTGTGAGTGTGTTGAGCTACTGTGTCTAGCATGACTAGTGCAAGGCTTGGTAAATAGAGATTTGTAAACATTTCTTAAAATGTGAACCTCTTATATAGACCATCAGTTGAAGACACACAGTTAGTTTAAGGCTTTTTGACTGAATCTCCTAAAAGCCTGGAGCCATAGGGATGGAGAAATCTCTAGATACTCCTTCCTTGCCCCACTGATCTTTTGGCCCCGGCTCCAAACCTAAAACTTAGTGCAGGATCATTGCCTAGTGGAGACAGAGCCATGTGCCAAGTTTAGAACTCAGAGTCTACTCTCTCTCTGTCTTGTTTGTGCCAATTTAACCAAGTCTTTACTAAGCTTTTCTGAGTAGAGTCACACATATCTTCTCCGGTGTCTTATGTGCACTGAGGACACTGGATGATGAGATGCTGAAGGAACCTTCCTCCTTAGCTATCCAGTATTAACGGATGTTTGGGATTGGCAATTTGAAGCAATCTTGTTCTTTCCATCTGAAATATGAGGGTTTTGATGGTGAACACTGTACCATGATAGCCAGAAATCAGCAGTCTTCCCCCAGGTCTGGGCTTCAGAGTGCTTTTTCTTGCTTTTTTTCCCTCAGTGTCATGTTATGGAAGTCCTTCCCCAGCTTTCTAGCAGAAGGTGATCCAGATGAAATAAGATTGTTTTGATTTTGCATTTTGGTATCCTCTGAAGAGATGTACACACCATCTAGTTTCTTGGAGATGGTGAATATAGAGGTGTTCTGAGAGTTGTTGCCTGTGGGATCCTCCTGTCTCTCTGTTTCCTCAGCTTTTCATCATCCAGCACACTCTGCATGCCACCCCCATGCTGTCCTTCCCTACTATCTTGCTAGTTTCAACACACCTGAAGCTTGGAGTAGCATCCACAGCAACACCCTCTTGCATTACCTTGGAACTGATGACTCAAACCAGGAGATAGCTATGGGTCAGAGAAGGTATCAGGCTCTCAGGTCGGTGAAGGCATTGCAGGAAGTGGTGGTAGATTAGGGGTGAGTATGATCAAGGATGGGGCTCTAGTCCATCAGGGCCTGGTGACACGGTCAGAGATCTTTGCTATCCATAGGCAGTGGTGCTTGGGGTAGGTTGTGATGTCTTGGGAATTGGTGTCAGTACCTTGGGCTGTTCCATTTTCTGACATGGCTTTTCTCCTTTTCCTGTGGTTGTTTCTTAACTGTCTACAGTCCCACTGGCCCTCCTGTGTTATCATTCAAATGGGCAGGAAGAGAAGGTGGTCATTTCTCCAGCAGATTCCAGAATCCTATTCCTAGGTGGTTATACTGTTCAGTAGACTTGTGGAAGCAGATCAGCTGGGCCAAGGCACGGAAGCAATTTTCCCTGAATGGATTGTTCTTATTTCTTCCTAGGCCCTTCCTCCACACTTTCCCGTTCATCATCTTCTCTCTACCGTCCCAAAGCATCCAGTCAACTGCAGCAGCAGAAGTCCGAGAGGAGGAACACATGCAGAGCCCGTTTTGTTTGTTCATGTGGCCGTGCTAGCTTTCTTGCTTTTGTTCTCTTCTCTCTTCTGTTGTCACTCTCCTCCAGATAACTTCTCTGGGGACCTCGTGGCCATACTGTTTCTGTGATGAAGGCCTTTGGTGCAAACGGGCCCCAGCTAGAAACAGCTGGCTTTGGGGCCTCTAGACTAATTGCAGTTGGGCAGAGTGAATGGTAGCTGGGAGTGCTTGGCAAAGAAAATGTGAACTAGCAGGTGTGGCACATTGGGCAGGAAGGTGTTGGAAGTTGTTTGGCTGAAAGAGGAAGCATGGGAGCTGACCCAGGACTGAGTCCTCATTAGAATAAAAGGTTGTCCAGCCCTGAGCCTGGTGGGATACTTCTGTTGAAAACGTTGGTTTTGAGAGGATCCTTCAAGCCTTGACATCTCAGACTGTGTGCCAGTGACACTGGTAAAATGTCTTGAGCTTCAGCCCTACCCCTGCCCAGACTGACCGGTGATTTCTGTCTCCATTCCTTTCAGCTTTAACGTCTCCTAAGCCGAACTTGATGGGTCTGCCCAGCACAACGGTTCCTTCCCCTGGTCTCCCCACATCTGGATTACCAAATAAACCGTCCTCAGCATCGCTGAGCTCCCCAACCCCAGCACAAGCCACCATGGCGATGGCCCCTCAGCAACCTCCTCAGCAGCCACAGGTGCAGCAGCCTCCCCCGCCGCCAGCAGCCCAGCCGCCACCCACACCACAGCTCCCACCACAACAGCAGCAGCAACGCAAGGACAAAGACAGTGAGAAAATAAAGGAGAAGGAAAAGGCACACAAAGGGAAAGGGGAACCCCTGCCTGTCCCCAAGAAGGAGAAAGGAGAAGCCCCCACGGCAGCTGCAGCCACGATCTCAGCCCCGCTGCCCACCATGGAGTATGCGGTGGACCCTGCACAGCTGCAGGCCCTGCAGGCAGCCTTGACTTCGGACCCCACAGCATTGCTCACGAGCCAGTTCCTTCCTTACTTTGTACCAGGCTTTTCTCCTTATTATGCTCCCCAGATCCCTGGCGCCCTGCAGAGCGGGTACCTGCAGCCTATGTATGGCATGGAAGGCCTGTTCCCCTACAGCCCTGCACTGTCGCAGGCCCTGATGGGGCTGTCCCCGGGCTCCCTACTGCAGCAGTACCAGCAATACCAGCAGAGTCTGCAGGAGGCAATTCAACAGCAGCAGCAGCGGCAACTACAGCAGCAGCAGCAGCAAAAAGTGCAGCAGCAGCAGCCCAAAGCAAGCCAAACCCCAGTCCCCTCGGGGGCTGCTTCCCCAGACAAAGACCCTGCCAAAGAATCCCCCAAACCAGAAGAACAGAAAAACGCCCCCCGTGAGGTGTCCCCCCTCCTGCCGAAACCCCCTGAAGAGCCAGAAGCAGAAAGCAAAAGTGCGGACTCCCTCTACGACCCCTTCATTGTTCCAAAGGTGCAGTACAAGTTGGTCTGCCGCAAGTGCCAGGCGGGCTTCGGCGACGAGGAGGCGGCGAGGAGCCACCTGAAGTCCCTCTGCTTCTTCGGCCAGTCTGTGGTGAACCTGCAAGAGATGGTGCTTCACGTCCCCACCGGCGGCGGTGGCAGTGGCGGCGGTGGTGGTGGTGGCGGTGGCGGCGGCGGCGGCTCATACCACTGCCTGGCGTGCGAGAGCGCGCTCTGTGGGGAGGAAGCTCTGAGTCAACATCTCGAGTCGGCCTTGCACAAACACAGAACAATCACGAGAGCAGCAAGAAACGCCAAAGAGCACCCTAGTTTATTACCTCACTCTGCCTGCTTCCCCGATCCTAGCACCGCATCTACCTCGCAGTCTGCCGCTCACTCAAACGACAGCCCCCCTCCCCCGTCGGCCGCCACCCCCTCCTCCGCTTCCCCCCACGCCTCCAGGAAGTCTTGGCCGCAAGTGGTCTCCCGGGCTTCGGCAGCGAAGCCCCCTTCTTTTCCTCCTCTCTCCTCATCTTCAACGGTTACCTCAAGTTCATGCAGCACCTCAGGGGTTCAGCCCTCGATGCCAACAGACGACTATTCGGAGGAGTCTGACACGGATCTCAGCCAAAAGTCCGACGGACCGGCGAGCCCGGTGGAGGGTCCCAAAGACCCCAGCTGCCCCAAGGACAGTGGTCTGACCAGTGTAGGAACGGACACCTTCAGATTGTAAGCTTTGAAGATGAACAATACAAACAAATGAATTTAAATACAAAAATTAATAACAAACCAATTTCAGAAATAGACTAACTGCAATTCCAAAGCTTCTAACCAAAAAAAAAAAAAAAAAAAAAAAAAAGGAAAAAAAAGAAAAAGCGTGGGTTGTTTTCCCATATACCTATCTATGCCGGTGATTTTACATTCTTGTCTTTTTTTTCTTTTAATATTTAAAAAAAAAAAAAAAAAAAAAAAAAAAAGCCCTAACCTGTTACATTGTGTCCTTTTGAAGGTACTATTGGTCTGGGAAACAGAAGTCCGCAGGGCCTCCCTAATGTCTTTGGAGCTTAAACCCCTTGTATATTTGCCCCTTTTCAATAAACGCCCCACGCTGATAGCACAGAGGAGCCCGGCATGCACTGTATGGGAAAGCAGTCCACCTTGTTACAGTTTTAAATTTCTTGCTATCTTAGCATTCAGATACCAATGGCTTGCTAAAAGAAAAAAAGAAATGTAATGTCTTTTTATTCTCAGGTCAATCGCTCACACTTTGTTCTGTTTTCAGAATCATTTTTTTATATATTATTTTTTTTTCAGTTTTTTTTGTGTTCCAGAAAAGATTTTTTGTTTTGTTAATTTAAAAACGGGCAGAAAGTATTCAAGAAAAACAATGTGAACTGCTTTAGCTTTCTGGGGATTTTTAAGGATAGCTTTTCTGCTGAAGCCAATTTCAAGGGGAAAAGTTAAGCACTCCCACTTTCAGAAAAAAAAAAAAAAAAATAACCCACACACACAAAGAGTGTTGAGGACTTGTAGCTTAAAAAAAAATAAGTTTTAAAAACTGACTTTCTGTATTTATGATAGATATGACCATTTTTGGTGTTGAGTAGATTGTTGCATTGGAAATGAACTGAAGCAGTATGGTAGATTTAAAAGGAAAAAAAAAAAAACCTTTTGTGTACATTTAGCTTTTTGTATGGTCCAGCTGACAGCTCCTCATTTGATGTTGTCTTGTTCATTCCTAGCAGATAGATTGCAATCCGTTGATTCGCCTAAGCTTTTCTCCCGCTTTGTCCCTTAATTCCACTTTCTCTTTCCTTCTCCCACCTCCCATCCTATAATCTCCCACTTAAGGTAGCTGCCTTCATTTCTTAGAGGGAGCTGCAGAATTATTTTATAAAACTAAAGAAAGAATTTCAAGGGATTCTAGGGGTCATTAGGATCCTCACAGATTATTTTTGGTTGGGGAGTTGAAACTTTTTAAAGGCATATAATTCTAGTTACCTGTGTCTGTTAGCCTTGTGCATTTATTTTTTTTATTTATCCTTCTTTTGGCCTTTTCTTTGTACCCCTTCTTTTCCTCCTTGTTTGGTAGATGCTTCAAATATTCTTTTCCTTTACTAAAGGATTTGTTTCCATTTGTGTAATTGGCTGTGTACTTTTATTTTCTAAAAAAGTTTTTGGTTAGGGATTTGGTTTTTGGTTTTGTGTTTGTTTTTTCTTTCTTCTCTCAGAAAAAAAAAAATTTCATGCTTTAAATAAAATCCAAAGACACACCCTTTCACTGCTGATGCAGAAAAAAGGGAAAGGGTTCTTGTTACTTGAGAATTTGTTTCTGATTTAAACAAACAAGACTTACTTTAATAAAAGAAAGAGAAAAACAAAAGATTCCCAGGTTGTTATGTGCTTCTTCTGCAAGCAGAGAGGCAACTGTTAATGACAATTCCATATACCAAAAGACACATTTTTTACTTCAAAGTTTTGTCCTTGTGTTAGGCAGTCTGAGCGGCGAGTGATCCGGAGCGCAGCCAACAAAGCAGCAGATAGCAATGTACAGAAAGCAAAAAAGGAACCGTATGTGAGGCACTTGTTTATGTTAATATCCATATTCCTGTAACACACACCCTTTCTCATGTAAAAAAATAAAATAAAATAAACGGTCTGAACTTTGAAAACTTTGTGCTGCTAAAACATAGATTTTGGAGACAAATAGATGCTTTGCTGTTTCACTTTCATAGCTAAACATCAACAGAAACCATCTCCCCTTGCCCCCAAAGTGTGAAAACCTTCTCCCCTTCGTTTTCTTCCTTATGTTTCAAAAGGGAACTTTGAAGACTGTGAATGCAGGTTCCATTGGTCACCTTTCGGGCTTCTTTCCCCAGTGCTGAAGCCACTCATCGACTTTGCAAAAGACTGGAGCATTCCAAGATCTGAAAATGGATTTTTTTCTTTTTTTCTTTTTTAGCCGGGACTATTTTATTTTTATGAATTTTAGTTTAATGAAATAGTAGATCCTGAAATGTTGTACATATTTCTAACTAGGCTGATGCACAGTGCAAATTCCTTTTTTAACTTTTTTTTTAAGTAGAAATACTAAAGAATACCATCTAACTATTCATACCAGTATCCAGTTGTAGCATAAGGTGTCAAAAGCAAGTACGCAAAACATTTACTGTTTTAACAAGCTATTTCCTTTTAACAAGAAATCTTGTATTTCTCCCTGTGTTTGAGATGAACATTTTTAAATTTTAAAGTTGTACAGTTTTTTGTTTTCCATTATTTTATCTTGTTTGTAACTCTATGAAATATATATATATTTTTTGCCATTTAACTGTTGTATGTTACTCTGTGTCTGTACCATATAGAAAAAAATTGTTTTTGTTTTTGGTTCTCTATGTGATATCAGTTAACAATTTAACACTAGCTTTACCTGTCAAATTCTGCTAGGTCTTCTCTGAAAACGTTGTTTTTAAAAATGATACTGCTTGGTAATAGTGCAATTTCTATCCCTTTACCTCCCCCCTCAACTTTAAGTTCTTTTCTTTATAATTTTGCTGCCCCCTCCCTGATGGTTTGGGTTTTGGTTTTTTGGGGTTTTTTTTTTTTTGGAGCTACTATGCCATCCTCCCTCTGTGAGGCAGAGTGACTGTCAGTGTTTTGTTACGCCATGCCTTGAGCTGTGGGTGTGTCTGGCGACAATAAGGTGGTTGAATAGATTGGCTGAGCACGCTTCCACCCACCTAGTGGTATCAGAGGGGTTATGTGATTGTTTCAACCTGGAGTGGGTTGCACCCTTAATGCTTTCCTCTACAACTAAACCGCCCACATATATGTTCATTGAAAAAAGTAAGAATAATTCTCAGCACTAACCCAGAAGTAGCAAAGCAGTCAGTGATGGTGAACATTAGAGGTCAAACATGAGTTAGATGTTTGTGGGCTGACAGCCACCGTGGCTATGACCAGTACTATTTACAAAGCATGAATTCACTACAATGCTCAACTGTTTAGCTTGATCTCACTTGGGGAATTTATTCCTGTCTGCTGCACTGTAGGTAGCTGGGTAGGATATATTTCCACTTGCTTTTTAAATTAGTTCTTCACCTCCATTGACACTTCGTTTTTTGGTTTTCTCCCTATAGTATGGGTTGGTGCTAGACACCAGTCTGTCATAGCACCATGCTGACTCAACGGAATGGGAGTTATTTTATCCATCTTTCCTCCATCCTTCCAAAAACCACACATCTACATGAGGAAAAGTTTAATACATCTAGGAATTTTTTTTTAATTAAAAGCTATTTAAAGAGATGAATGTGGCCAAAGTTTTACACAATTGAAAATAAAGTAAAACAGACGGCATGTGTTTAAACCTGAGTTTATCAGGCATGGCAGGAAGTTGCAGGAGAGAGAGGCAGTGACCCAAGCCAGTGCACTTGATGTTCATGGACATATATTTTTTTTAAATAATAAATTGAAACATTTTAAATAGAAGCATAAATTGAGTTGGTGGTTTGTTGGCGCTGAGATACTGCCCACTGTGAAACAAAGCTTTGACTAGTTTTTTGTTTGTTTACTTTCTTCAGGGGGGAGGGGGGCAAGTTTGGGTAGGAAAGAAAGCATAAATGAACGTGACCCTGAGGTGAAGAGGTATATGAACAGCCTTTGCAATGTACAAAAAGAAAAAAAAAAACAAAAAACAAAAAAAAATAGAGCAAGTGAAACCAAAAATGATGTTCTTGGTGTTTTTCTATAATGTAGTCTTGTTAGCTTTTTTGTTACTGTAACAATGCTGATCTCGAACTGTACCAAAATACATGGAGACTAACAAACAGAACCACATGGAACTTTCAAACTGAAAAAAAAAAATTGTCACGAAAACTTTGTTGTCATAGTTAAGTTGATTGTAGATGGTAATTGAATATACTCCTTTGAAAATATTTCATCAAGTATGTTTCCTGCTCATTGTGATACATTAAAAAAAAATATGAGCAAAAGTTCCTGTCTCTGTTACCAGATTTGTGCACATGCATGTGTGTGTGCAGGAAAGAGAGGTTGATGGCTGGCAAAGTATAAATGTGAATACCTTGAGGTTATGTGTGCAGGGAGTACTTATCCCAAGGTACCAAAGGATGTACACAAGCTCTTTAGTATTTCTAAAGATGGTTGTATTTCCCATCTCCTGGGGCTCATGAATGTCATAAATTTGGGCCATGACGCTGTCTGTGTTACTTCATTGGGAGGGGTAAGTCTGATAACTTGAACGATATTTGGCCCCAGAGTGCCCTAATAGCAACTAGATTTTTAATTCAAATATTTATATGAAAATTTTTTATGCTTGACACAATTGCAGGCAAAAAAAGTTTTACTGATAGCCAGGAGAAAGGTAGGTTCAACTTTTTTGAAATGGGAATTGGATCTAGTGTTTATGACAGAAGGATATGAACGGTAAGTTGAACCAAGTGGATGACTGACTACATTTACCTGTCCTAGCAAAGGACTTTTCCAAACCTCTGTTAGAGCAGAATCTCTCTTGAGAGGTCCAGTCTGCACAACAGCAGTATCAGTAATGTCTGCATACAAGAGATGATTCAGTCCTCTTACCAAAACCCTCCCCTACCACAGCAAATGCTTGAACTTCATTAATAAGGAGTGCCTTTAAGATCAGGCCTGAAGGCCTTCCATTCATCTCTAATTTATAGCCACAGCTAATAAATAATTTACAAAACTTTAGCGGGTGGGCCTGGATGACATTACAGACTGGCTATGTCACTGTAAGGTCTACAGCATCTGCCCTCTGTCAAAAGAAGTATTTTCTTCCCCAGGAGTTGAGCTACAAAATCCTCTTCTATTGGCTCAGACAGCCATTTTTCTTAGTTTCTGCAGCAGGCATTCAAAAAGTAGTGACCCTATTAACTCAAAATTTCAAAGAATTCTACAACTGACACAGGTATTACTAGTGCTCAGGGAGCAAAGGTGGTTCCCTGGCCAGCGCTGGAACCTCTATGCCAAATAGGTAGTGTCACTGTCCCTAATGAAATCCAATCTTTCCCCAAGTGGTGTACCTTTCTTTTCGGTGTTCCCGCAGAAGTGGATGGCTTCGATCTCGGTATGTTTTCTTGGCACCCAGTTAATGTTTCTGATCTCTCTTCCACCCTTTGAAAAGGTACAGTAGGATAAAACTTGTTCAGACCCAAAGCCACGTCTGCCTTTCTAAACTATAATTATTTTAGGATCTGGCAGGATTGCATTGAAACATTTTAAATGGAACTGGTTTTGCAGAGAGGTTTTGCTGCTTCAGCTTTTTGGAGGAAGGTGACTACAATTCAAATTCTCCTACGGATAAATTTCTAACAAGAAAATAAGACAAAACTTTATTGATGGTTGAGCCCTTTGTATCACAGAATCTCTGAGCACCTAAATTACACTAAGGAAGGGCTGGGTAAGAGACCTGAAGCTCTTTCTGTTACTGGAAAGGCTATTTTTCTTAAGGGAAAAGAAGTCCTCCAATCTGGCTTCAATATCATCCTCATGTGGATGAATTAATGGCTTTCTCTCCCTTGGAAAATGAAATGGCAACATCTGAAAATGGCAGATATGTGTTAGGTAGCTGTTTCTAATTCTGCTTTAAAGAAATGTCTGTAGTGCCTAACCCCTGTTATAGACTAATGACCTTCCAAATCTTACTTTTAACAAGTTTAGACTTTAAGTTACAAGAGCACAGGCAGTTTAAGAGTCAAGTTAAAAGGATGAGAATTTTGCACCTGCTGCTCTACTCTGCAGCCTTAATTACAGCAGGACAGATGTGCTCACTCAGCCTCTGTACATTACTGCTGGGGATGAAACAGCCAAGGTTCTGGAAAAACTTGCAAAGAAATCAGTGCTCTCAGAAACAGTAAGGTAGAAGCAGCTTTCCATTCCTGTCTTCATGATGAAGGTCGGTATTTTCCTTCCCTCCTTCCTGTTTCATTCTTTTTTTAAACTAGAGGCATCTGTTTTTAGGATGTCCTAGTCAGTAAGCTTGGGTTCCTCTGAATCTGTCTTCTTGACTTTTTAAATTATAAGCAACATAAATAAATTTGCTTTTGATCCTTTATGTATGTTCACTTCTAATTCTATGTAGAAGAGATGAACAAAGAGGCTATTTAATTCAACTTTTCAATCCCTTATTAACATGGGAATGAAAAATCTCAGATGAACTGTTTTACTTTTGGGCCAAGATCCCTTGGCCTGAGAAGTGAGTGCTGAGAAGCAACTAATAGTAACAATGGAGAAAGGCATCGGTGGCTATTCTCTACCTCTGCAATGTTCACAGCTTTTATTTTTTTTAACATCATTCTTCCTTGCCTTCCTACTCAATACTCTCCTAAGCCTCCTCACACATTGCTGCTCTTTTAATTCCTGTGTATGCCTTATATTTGCATAACACTTGTAAAAATATTTTGTAAAATTACATACTTCTTGTTTGTTCCTGAAATGTTCTGTAAGGTAGACAAGGTGGGTGACATTTATCCCCAGTATTCAGGACAGTGAGGTAATGAGGGGAGAAGGCACTAACCAGGTGTTTAGCCTTCATCCAGTGCTCTTCCCCCATCACACTATCTCTTGAGAAACTACAGAAGAGTGAGAGTGGGGGCTCCAGAGTCAGATTCATAGGGTTCAAATTCTGGCTCCATCATGGTGACCTTGATTGAGTTCTTTATTCCCACTGTGAAATGAGGGTAACGGTACCTGCTTCATAGGGTTGTTGTGAATTTTAAATTAATATACGTAAAATGCTTAGGACACTGCCTGGTACATATACTAAGTGCTAAAAATTAGTTGTTACTATCAGTCATTATGACCTCTCCATGTCTCCTTTCTGTAGACCCCTTGGAACTGCTGCTTTCTAACCCTGGCTTTCCTTCACAGAGGTTTGGGAACTGCAGCTGTAAAGTTAAGTGCCATCAAGCCTCTGTCATCGTTTATTTCTGATATTTTCCTGTCTGTACATATCTCAGAGGGTGCAGAGATCCTTTAGGAGGTTTCTGCTTACGAGTTGTACAGGAGTATGGTATAGGAGTTTGGATTATAGTATTTCAGTGCCCACCATGTAGTAATTAATTTGGACATCAGGAAAAGATGGCTTGTAGTTTGCTTTTGTTTCCAAGACTATATATGTCTGTTTCACCATGCCTTGAAAGATGAGCCACTTAGATGTACGGGGTTACAGAATAGGGAAAATAGAATACGCTGTGACAGTTTGCCCACTGCCTGATTTGAGGTGGTTCAGATGTGCAGGTTGAGAGGTGTAGCATCTGAAATGAGACTCCGCATGAATTGTAGGTGAAACAAAATTGAAAGGGGAATACACGCAAAAGAATGCAGCAAGAGGATCTCTTCACCCCTAGACCCAGGAAGAGGTTTTAAAAATACTATTATTGGAGTAAGCTGCAGAGTAAATATTTAAAAGATGCATGGGGAAAAAATGGGTAAAAACTAAATCAGCACAGAGAAAAGACTTAGAGTGTTTCTACAATAGCCTCTGCAGATAAGAACTCATCAGGTTTTAGGATACAGGCTTTAGGAGGCTATTGCCCTATATGTGAACTTTGTCTATTTTTAATCAGAACAATGATGGCCTTAGAAATAAAGTTGCCAATATTGATATCAGAGGGCTAGTGGAGGCCTCTTTATTAGAGAATGACTGGTGGGTGATTTTTCTTTTTCTCTGAGGATAACAACCCATAAATGTAGCTTTGTCATACTACCTCTAGATAGGACATTATCATACAGTGTCTTCATTTGTTACATGGTTGTAAGTTTGACACTGTTTGAATAGTTAGCAAAGTGTGATTTGTATTCAGCTTAATTTATCTTTTTTTTCTTTTTCTTTGAGTACTTTAAAGGTAATGCTCCACTGGTGCCTCATTTGCATGGTTTCCAATAACAAATCTGCTGTCATCCTTATTTTTTATGTATTTTTTTCTCTAGTTGCTTTTAATTTTCTCTTTATCACTGATTTTATCACATCACAATTTCATTATGATGTGCTTTGGTGTAGTTTCATTCACGTTTCTTGTGCTTATGGTTTGTTGAGTTCTTGGATCTGTGGGGAATTACTTTTCATCCAAATTGGAAGTTTTTCAGCCTTTATTTCTTCAAACACATTTTGCCTGCCCCTTCTCCCTTCACTTTCCCTGCTACCACCCCCACCCTGCCCCCACAGGGATGCCAATTATATAGGTATTAGGCCACTTGAAGTTAACCCCTTACTTACTGATGCTCTAAGTTTCTCATTTGTTTGTTTGCTTTCTTGTTTTGTTTCCTTACTCTTTTCTCTGTGTGTTTCCTTTTGGATAGTTTCCAATGCTATGCCTTCAGGTCCACTAATATTTTCTTCTAATCTGCCATTAATCCCATCCAGTGTATTTTTTCACCTCAGATATTAAAGCTTTTATCTTTAGAAGTTTAATTTTGGTCTTTCAAAATATCTTTCATGCCTCTCCTCAAATTTTGAACATATGAAAAAACAGTTACAATAATTGTTCACCATCATCCTCTGCTAATTCTAACATCTGTGTAAGTTCTGGATCAGTTTCAGTTGATGGTTCTCATTAAGGCTATTATTTTTCTGCCTGTTTGTATGCCTGCCGATCTTTGATTGGCTACTAGACATTGTAAATTTTACCTTGCTGGGTCCTGGATATTTCTGTATTCCTATAAATTTCCTTAAGCTTTGTTCTGGGATGCACTTATTTGGAAATACTGTGATCCCTTTGGGTCTTGTTTTTGTTTTGAGCAGGACCAGAGCACTATTTACTCTAGAGCTAATTATCCACCACTACTGAAGAATGATCATGCTGATGCTCTACTCATATGTCCCATGAACTGTTCCCCATCTTGTATGAGCATCAAGTACTGTTCCCTTTTTTGCTTTCGGCTGGTTCTTTCCAGGGCCAAAAGTAATTGGTACTTTTCTGAATACTTATGAGGGACCCCATGAAGATCTCCAGGTTTTCTCTTTCCTGTGGCACTTTGTCCTAATAATTCTAGCTGCTTTGGTCTCCCTAGACTCAGCTTTATCTCTTCAACTCAGGGAATCAGCTGGGCTTCACTCAGGTTCCTCACCCTGTGCTGTGGTCTGGAAACTCTTTCAAGGCAATAAGGTGGGATAATCATAGGGCTCACCCTGTTTGTTTCTCATCTCTCTGGGATCGCTGTCCTTCACTGTGTGATGTCTAGTACCTTGAAAACCATTCTTTCATATATTTTGTTCTGTATTTTTTGTTGTTGTTGTTTCAGCTGGGAGGGCACATCTGGTCACTATTATTCCATCTATGCTAGAAGCTGAACTCAAATTCATTTTTTAGATATATGTGGTAAGAGTCCTGCATACCTTTCCAAAGTGCTGCCAACACTTATGAAATTTCCCAAAAGGTTTGAACACAGGAACCTGAAGTCCCCAGCAGACTTCTCTGGACATAAGGTGCTGATTGACCTCTTAAGATTAAGGTTGCAACTAATTCATCCTTTTGCTTACAATGATCAGAAGTGGAAGAAAGGTAGGCAAACATATGAATTCTTCTAGCCACCTTTTTTGCTTTGCCATAATGCCACCATAGAGTGGGAAAACCATCTCTTAGGTTTTGAAGTTGTAAGA
This sequence comes from Mandrillus leucophaeus, assembly GCF_000951045.1. NCBI lineage: Eukaryota > Metazoa > Chordata > Mammalia > Primates > Cercopithecidae > Mandrillus > Mandrillus leucophaeus. The sequence goes on from NW_012101698.1 coordinate 2,983,094, forward strand.
CGGCCCAGAAATATGAGGGAGCAGATGTATGACTGACCCTAAAACAATATATTAGCTCTTTCCCCTTAACTACAAGAGTTACCACTAGTCATAAAGTTATTATAGTCTTTTTTTAAAAAAAAAAATTTCAATGTCTTCCTTCACACAGATAATTGTACAGGCTAACCAAATATGGCTCAAAGAAATCCACTGATTTGAAAGTATAGCTCTCACTCTGACATGAATTCACTGCACTGAGTAATAGAAGGGAGTGAGAAAAGTTAGACCCCAGCAGAGGCTAGTCATTTTGGCTAAACCTAAATAATGTCTTCTGTATGTTTATTTATTTTGCAAAACTTAGTTCCCACTTAAACTGGGCATATAATACGTCCATGATAAGTGAAATTCTTAAAGTGTTAACTCATTACCTGCTTTCATAACTCAGTATTTGTTCCAGGCTACGTTTCTCACTATACTTATCTGTGGATAATCTGTTCCACCAAAACCAGCCTACCTTCCAAACATGCCCTGTACTTTCCCCTCTACTTTTACAGGCTTATCTAATGTCATTTATTCCACGACATTTACTCTCGTCATATCTGCCCAATCCTTTTTCTGATACCTTACAGTGGCACATGAAATACCTTGTTTGGCAGTGCTTCATGTATGTGTCTTATCCTTAGGTAGTCTGATAAACTGCGTTTACATTGAATGTTCATGTAAATGAGTAAATTAAAGAATGAATGAAATACAGGGTATTCACTCTCACCTTTATGCTAAGGGGGAAAAGGTCTTAAGTGAATGAATGGGTATATATTAAATTATATAATTTAGGATGGAATGGTTAAAAATACGTTTAGTCCCCAAACCCTCTGTAAAGTAGAAGGAGACAGACATTTTTCAGTAAGGAGAGAAGTAATGGAGAATCAAAATCAATTTAAAAATTAAATTGGACAGATTAAAAACTATGCTAGGTAAACATTTTATTTAGATTATTCTAGGTAAATATTTTATTTTTAAGGGAGAAAATGATTACAATAAAAAACAGTCTAGATATTTGGAAGTACCAGACAAAATCCTTTATAGCGGTCCCCAAGTTGAAGGGTCGTGTTAAATACTATTGGAAAAGAGTTACATGGTTATGTTTTTCTAATTAAAATGGAAATGTTTTTAGAATATTTGAAAGCTAGGCCTTAACCTAAACCTAGAAAAAATACCAGAATATCACCCTAATAGACAGTTAGATAATTATGAAGTCTGAAATCTGCCTTCAGTCTTTACTAGCTGGTAGATTAGGGGAAAGGAAAGATACATGGATTTTTTTTTTTTTTTTAAATAGAGACATGGTCTCACTATGTTGCCCAGGCTTGTCTCAAACTCCTGGTCTCAGGCAACCCTCTTGCCTCAGCCTCCCAAAGTGCTGAGGTTACTGTGCTCAGCCACATGAAAAATGTTTTGATTTTTCTATCTGTAAAATCTCACACCAATGAAATTTCCACGTCATGCATAAATGCAATAGAAAGAAATTGAGTACAGAAAAGACAGATGCAGACTTCTTGAGCTCCATTTAGTGGAGCTACATGATCTGAAAAGCTACAAGAGTTTTTCATACTCCAATTGTGTGGATAGGGGGCTGCGGGCAAGGCAAGGGGTCTCTGGTAAGATCTGAAAGGGATGAAACTGAGTTCCCTTTTAGGACAAAACCCACAGTAAGAAGAAACTACAGGCAAGAGAATTCAAACTGAGCAAGACAGGGGCAAGAGGGACTGAAGATAAAGGGAGGGGAAGAGACCAAGAATCCTTGGAGAATGAGGCCATGTTCTTGAATGCTTCATGAAAACAACATAAAGCTAGAAGGACCACTGGAGCTGTGAAGCTAAAAAAGTTATCCCAACCTATCTGTTTCTCCTAAAATTCAGAAAACTAGTTACACATGAAAATGATCAACAGAAAAGGACTGTGGTTGAATTCCATAAAAATTTATTATAAGAAAAAATGGTAAAGAGCAGAATCACCTTCCTGCAGTTAACGAAAGAAAAGACATGCCCATAAAATACGTAAGTTATGTAGCCAAACTTTTCAAAATGAGCCAATGAAAAAGTTTTAAAAGATAAAAGATATAAAAGAACAGCATCAGAATTAGAAAAATCTACAAAATTATCATTTTTCCTGCATCCCTCAGAGAGCTGAGGTTAGATAACAATGAAGAAAACTGAATTCCAAAAAGGAGCAAGCCCCTTCAGGAAGAAAGAAGACTCACAACTACCTTACCTTTAGCACAGCATAGGAGAAAGGGCCACTCTTAACAGCTTATAAGGAGAAATAAAGTAAAAATGTGACAAAATATTAATGACCAACTGAAGCCTAGTTCAGTATGGAATACCTGGGATGAGGGTGGGGATAGACATAGATAAGTGAGTTTAGCATTCACTTGCTACTCTTTTCCATGGGCCTCTACCAGGCCTACTGGAGGTGATCAGCTAATGTTAGGGAACAAGCATTAAGCACAGCCTGTTTCACAGGACCTTCTCCCTTAAAAAGCAAAAGCACTGGAGGAAGGAATAGCTAACCCTACTGCCCCATGGACACGGGCAAAAGACACTTTGTGGCGAGAAAAAAGAGTAGAAGGAAAAAAACCCTACCTCCCTGGGGCAGAGGCAGGAGCAGGAAAAGGTCTTGGGTACAGGATCCTACACCAATATCCATCAGGTATCTGCTACCACTAAGGGAGAAGCAGAAAACTCTTGCCCAACACCAACGATTCAGAGTAGAGTTTGCTGCTATGGGGAGGAGGAGCAGGAACACGGAGAAAGTCCTTTTGGGAAAACTCTTGCCCAACACCAACAACTCAGAGTAGTGTTTGCTGCTATGGGGAGAAGGAGCAGGAACACGGAGAAAGCCCACTGCCAAGTGCTTTTGCCAGGGCCTGCCTATGATGGACGCTAGATCTGGATCACCAAGAATACCCCCTTCCTACTCCTACCATGAACCTAACACTGAGTGAGAAAAATCCACTGTATGATACCCAAGCCTCCACCCAAAACACATGGCAACAGCAGCCCACAATTAGAGGATTTGAAGTGTATGGTATACTGAGGTTACTCTTCTTGACTTATTGACTCAATCCTCCAACAAACAAAAAGCATGTCCCTATCTGGGCATAAATACTATTTACCTTACTCTCTACTGTTCTACACACAATGTTATAAAAAAGCAGCAATCAAACATCATGTCACTATCTATGAAAAAATATAACATTAGTCACGCATAGTGGCTCATACCTGTAATCTCAGCACTTTGGGAGGCCAAGGTGGGATGACTGCTTGAGCCCAGGAGTTTCAGACCAGTCTGGACCGCATAGCAAGACCTTGTCTCAACCAATCTTTTTTTTTTTTTTTTTTTTTTTTAGTTAGCCAGGAATGGTGGCATGCACTTGAAGTCCAAGCTACTTGGGAGGCTAAGGTGGGATGATCATTTGAGCCTTGGGGAGGTGGGGTCAAGGCTACAGTGAGCCGTGATTGGGCCACTGTACTCCAGCCTGATTCTGTCTCTAAATCCAACTATCAATTCCTAGGGTGTTACAGGCTGAATTGTGTCTCCCCTCACTCCCAGATTCATATATTGAAGTCCTAGGAATGTGACTGTATTTGGAGCTAGGGTATTTAAATAGGTAAAGTTAAATGAGCTTATTGAAGCAGGCCCTAATCCAACATGACTTATAAGAAGAAGAGATAAGGACACAGGCCCAGGGGTAAGACCACATGAAGACATCACAAGATGACAGCCATCTACAAGCCAAGAAGAAAGGCCTTCAGAAGGGCCAACATCTTGAGTGTGGACTTCCAGATTCCAGAATTGTGAAGAAATAAACTTCCGTTAATTCTTCCAGCCTATGGTATTTGTTTTGGCAGCCCTAGAAAACTAATACAAAAGTTATATAAAGAATAGAGGAACACATTAAACTACAGCACAGGGACACAATAAACCAAAAGCAGACTGTGGGAAAGTCTCTATATTAAACAAAGAGATTTCTTCTTCAAATAAATTGCAAGGAGAGTGAGGACATTGGAAGGAAAAAGCTTACGCATTAAAATATACCTAAAAACTATATTTTTAAAAACAATGGCAATATAAATGTAATTGGATCCTGATTCAAACTGTATATTTTTTAAAGTTATGATATTTAAGACAATAGAAATTTGATCATGACTAGACATTTCATAATATTAAGAAAGCATCATTTAAAGGAAAAAGGAGTATGAAAATTAAAGTCCAGGGCCCCTACAAAAGAGGATTCTAACAGGAGACACCTTACACTATAAACTAGGACCAAAAGAGGCTACAACCTTGAGGTAGCCTCAAGGGGTAATCCATAGATAGAACAGGCCTCATCCAGATTGACAATCTGAGTTCAAATTCACTAGGAAATCCATGGAATCGCAAGATTTAAAGTTGGTTTTCTGGACTGATAGTAGCCACAGTTACCTGACACAGCAAATATAAAGCTTCAGTAGAAGAAAGTACATTCATAATATACCTAAAATTATCTCTACAAATAATTTTCAAACACAGTATTATGTCTGTAATTTATTCCTTCCAGTGGGTTCTTGGTCTCGCTGACTTCAAGAATGAAGCCGTGGACCCTCATGGTGAGTGTTACAGTTCTTAAAGATGGTGTGTCTGGAATTTGTTCCTTCAGCTGTTCAGATGTGTCTGGAGTTTCCTCCTTCCAGTGGGTTCGTGGTCTCGCTGACTTCAGGAATGAAGCCGCAGACCTTTGCAGTGAGTGTTACAGCTCTTATAGGTGGCGCGTCCAGAGTTCCTTGTTCCTCCTGGTGGGTTTGTGGTCTCACTGACTTCACGAATGAAGCCACAGACCCTTGCGGTGAGTGTTACAGCTCATAAAGGTAGTGCGGACCCAAAGGGTGAGCAGCAGAAAGATTTATTGTGAAGAGCAAAAGAACAAAGCTCCCACAGCATGGAAGGGGACCCAAGCGGGTTGCCGCTGCTGGCTCAGGTGGCCAGCTTTTATTCCCTTATTTGGCCCCGCCCACATCCTGCTGATTGGTCCATTTTACAGAGCGCTGATTGGCCCATTTTACAGAGTGCTGATTGGTGCGTTTACATTCCTTTAGCTAGACACAGAGTGCCGATTGGTGCATTTTTACAGAGTGCGATTTGTGCATTTACAATCCTTTAGTTGGACACAGCGCTGACTGGTGCATTTTTAGAGTGCTGATTGGTGCGTTTACAATCCTTTAGCTAGACACAGAGTGCTGACTGGTGTGTTTACAATCCTTTAGCTAGACACAGAGCGCTGATTGGTGCATTTACAATCCTTTAGCTAGGCGGAAAAGTTCTCCAAGTCCCCACTCGACCCAGGAAGTCCAGCTGGCTTCACCTCTCAGTATCAGCTCACAAAGATAAATAAAACACAAGGAAATTAGACTCCATGAGTGAGAAACAGGAGACAACAGAAATAGAGCCTTACTGACTTAGCTGTTCAAATGATCAAAGGCAGAGAATGAAATGACTATGCTGAATATACTTGAAGAAATTTTAAAAAGAGCTTGGGGATGTAGTCACTGGACAAGAAAGTAACTTCAAATGACAAAAATACAATAACTAAAATTAAGGACTCAATGAATTTAACAGCAGACTGGGCATAGTTAAATAATTAAACGAATCAGAAAACAGAACAGAAGAATTTACCTAACATGCAGAACACAGAAAAAGAAAATACAGCTGAAAGGGTAAGAGATACAAAGCACATGGTGAGAAGGCCTGACATATATTCAGTCAGTGTCCCAGATGGAGAAGAGAAAGACAATGGTAAAGAGCCAGTATGTGAAGAGATAACAGCTAGGAATTTTCTAGTAATATTGAAAGACACAAATCCAGAGATTCAAAAATGGAAAGTAGAGAAGAAAAGGGAAGAAAATAATTATATAGGCCAGGCACAGTGGCTCGTGCCTGTAATTCCAGTACTTTGCGAGGCTGAAGCAGGTGGATCACTTGAGATCAGGAGTTCGAGACCAGCCTGGCCAACATGGCAAAACCCTGTCTCTACTAAAAATACAGAAATTAGCCAGGCATGGTAGCTCATGCCTGTAATCCCAGCTACTAAGGAAGCTGAGGCAGGAGAACCTAGGGGGTGGAGGTTGCAGTGAGCTGAGATCTTGCCACTGCACTCCAGCCTGGGCAACAGAGCAAGACTCCATCTAAAAAAAAAAAAGATTACAAAAAAGAAAAGAATTATACATATCAGAGTGAAGATGCATAAAACTAAGGCCAAAGTAGGCATAGAAAGCAGACTTGTTATCTTCAAAGGAATAGCTTTTAGATAGTCAATTGGTTATGTAACACAAACAATGGAAGCCAGAGGACAGTGGAATAATATCTTCAATCTGCTCTAATAAAATAACTACCAACATAGAATCCTATACCCAGAAAAGGATAATTTTAGAATAAAGGCAAAATAAACACATTTTCAAATGAACAAAAACAGTTTGCCACTTGTAGACTGATTAAAGAATGTACTTCAATTAGAAGGAAAATGATCCTAGGCAGAAGATCTGATACAAAAAAGACATGAACATTTAAAAAATATTGAAACTGTACATAGGCAAATCTAAATGAATACATATAGTATGAAACAATAACTATGTAGCTTGAAAAAACTATATAGAAATAAAATACACAACATTAGCATTTAGGTTAGGAGAGGGTAAATAGAGTTAAAAATCTTTTAAAGTTATTGTTTTGTCCAGGAAGTGAGGATAATTATTATCATTAGCCTTTATATGTAAATAATGATGGTTTTAAGTCTTAGGCATTTACGAATTTGTATTTAATACTCAAAATTACAAGGCAAATGAGAGGCGAATATTCCATGAGTTCAATACATGGTCAATAAATTGAGAAGGCATTTTTGCCATAGAGGGGAAAACAACATTCAGAAAAAAGGTAAATATATTTTAATTTTCAAAAATTCATTAGCAAAATAGAATATATCCATTAGCCAAACTTCAAACTCTACTGTTTTTAACAACAACAAAAATCCTTGAGTACTACTGTTTTTACTTGCTTGAGTCAGATTTATTTAGGCATAATCAACATACAGAAAAAAATCATCCTTTTCAGGTACACAGTTCTATGAGTTTCGACAAATATGTGTGTGTGTAATCACACATATTTTTAGTGTGTAATCACCAAATATAAAAATAAATACTAAATTGTTTCCATTACCATCAAAATGTTCCCTCCTTTGTTGTTAATGCCCTTCCAATCCCCAACCCAGGCAACTACTAATCTGTGTTCTTTCCCCATAGCTATACCTTTTATAGGATATAATATAAACAGAAGTATATAGTATGTAGCCTTCTAGTATGTAGACTTTTGTGTCTGGCTTTTCTCACTAACCATAAGACTTTGGAGATTCATCTATGTTGTTACGTGTATCAGTAGCTCCTTCTTATTGCAAAATAGTGTTTCATTGTATGGCTATGCTATGATTTAACTATCAGTTCATCAGAATATGAATATTTGGGTTATTTCCAGTTTGGGGCAATTTTTAATAAAGTTGTTATAAACATCCATGTTTCGATCTTTGTATGAACGTATATTTTCAGATATGTAACTCTTACTCTGTGGCTTGCATTCTGTGTTCTTTGTAATGCCTTTTGATATGCTGAAGAAGTTCTTAGCATAGCCAGATTTATCAGCACTTCCTGTTCTCATAAATGATTTTTTTTGAGACAAGAGTCTTACGCTGTCACCCAGGCTGGAATGCAATGGTATGATCTCGGCTCACTGCAGTCTCCACCTCCCGGGTCAAGCAATTCTGGTGCCTCAGCCTTCCAAGTAGCTGGGACTACAGGCATATACCACTATGCCTGGCTAATATTTTGTATTTTTAGTAGAGACAGGGTTTTACCATGTTGGCCATGCTGGTCCCAAACTCCCAACCTCAGGTGATCTGCCTGCCTTGGCCTCCTAAAGTGCTGGGATTACAGGCGTGAGCCACTATGCCAGGCCTCATAAATAATTTTCTTTAAAAAAGAAATCCCCCCTGCCCCAAGGTCATGAAAACGTTCTTCTATATTATCTTCTAAAAACTTTATTATTTTGCTAAAAGGGATTTTGGGTGTATAGTCTGCCTTAAAGTCATGCTACATAGGGGTCCAGTTTCATATTTTTTCATACATGGATAAGGAGAAAAGGTAGAAGAAAATCTTTGTGACCTTAGGTTATCAGAGATTCTTGGCTTAGTCACAGAAAGTAAATATCACAGAAGGAAAACTGACAAATTGGACTTGAAATTCAAAGCTGCTGCTCTTCAAAGTACATTGTTAACGGTACATTTAAGTCTTTAGCCCTTTTCTATATTTGTGTATTTTCTACAATAAAAGGATTTTAAAAAATACAACATGGATGCAGAACAAGTTATACAGTATGCTAACATTTGTATAAAGCAATAAATAACATTTATTTTATATGTATATATACTGTATCTATGCAGGAGTATATGAGAGAGCATGCTTGTGCAAGCAAGCACACATATTGAGTATATGATGGACTCACAAGTAACAACTGTCACTTTTGAGGAATTGAGAGCATCAGGGATGGGAGAGAGACTTAATTTTTATTGTATTCCCTTTTTACTGTTTGAACTTTATACCAAGTATATTACTTTTACAAAATGTGTTTTAAATGTTATTTCAAAAATAACAAGAATTACATGTCATGCCGGATGTGCCTAATATTACAGTGGGCCAAGAAAACTGGTCCATCTCAGGTTTATTTTAGTGAAGAAGAGATTTAAATATAAATGTTGTTTCCTGACACCACAGCTTATTGCCTTGGGCTCTTCTGTAGCTGGTTACATCCCTGATTTTAACTGGTTTGGTACAGTGATGCCATAGTAAAGTTTTATACACTAGTGATGAAGTTACTTGGGAACAACAAAACCCAACAGGTTATTTGACAAGGCTTAAAAGTAGCCATTGATCTACTTTGGGTTTCATCTTGATGTTTATTGGAGATAAAGGCATTTCTCCATTTCTCTCCCAGAAACCTGGAGATTTACTCCCATTCATATCACTTAAATATAATGGCAAAGCAAACCTACTAAAGCAAATGCCCAGAATCATGGGGTAGCTGGCCCAAACAGTCTTATGGCACTGTGGCTCATGCCTATAATCCCAGTGCTTTGGGAACCCAAGGAGGGAGGATTGCTTGAGACAGGAGTTCAAGACCAGCCTGGATAACATAGTAAGACCCTATCTCTACAGAAAATTTTAAAGTTAGCTGGGCGTGGTGGTGTCTGAAAGTAGTCCCAGCTACTCAGGAGGCTGAGATAAGAGGATGGCTTGAGGCCAGGAGTTTGAGCTTGCAGTGAGCTATGAACGTGCCACTGCACTCCAGCATGAATGATACAGCAAGACCCTGTCTCAAAAAATAAACAACAACAACAACAAAAAAAACAGTCCTAAGAGTTCTCTAAAAATTACTTCTTGTTGTTTTGGATTGCTGTAAGTGAATCACTGTGGGCTTTTTAAGTACTCACAAAAGCTTTTCTAGATGGCAGTACTCACAGGAGGAAAAATTGAGACACTCAGAATGAAGCTCCTATTTAGTAATGTGTTTAGCAAAGTAGTAAAATTTTAGTAATGTTTTAATGTTAGAAATATGAAAGAAAGAAAATTCTATGCAATAGTTAACAACTGATTCAGCTGAGAATACTTCACTTAATCCCCTTTCCTAAAGGCCCATTATGTACAGCTTTTGTTTCCACCACTAGGTCATCCTGTTCTATTCTCTTGCTTCATCCTCAGCTTGCTGTCTCAAATCCTTTTTTGAATGAGGACAACATGTGCACACTCCTCAGGCATGCTCGCTTGCTTTCCTTTCTCTCTCCCTTCCTCCCACCCTTGTGTATGGGGGGAATGGGGTTGGGTTAAGAGCCCACTTCCAATGACTGATTATAAATGCCCTTCCTTATAATACACTGAGGGAACCACAGGACATCTTTTCCTCTTCTGTGAATTTCCGTAGTCAAAAGCTCAAGGAGGGTAGTCATGCTGCTCAAACCTTTTTTTTTTTTTTTCTCTTCTTCTTCTTCTTCACCTGCCGAAATGTTCTTTGGTAAAACACACCATAACATAGTATGATAAAGATAAATGAAGGACATTTACTGAAGGAAATGAAATATTTTCGGAAACCTCACTTCTGAAATTTCTTTTTCAAGAATGATCTATGTCATAGTTTGGTGTTTTGTTTTTATTTAGTTTAAAGTTCCATTTGATATAAAGACTGGCTATATTAACATACAAGAAATGGTGATTTCCTAGCAGGAATTTACATACTATTTCCTACATTTTGATATCTAAATATAACCAGCACGACTAAACTCGATAAAGGTAAGCACTCAAGATCAGACTAATTTATTCAATTTTAGGTTTGGACGCAGCACTTTAAAGCCATGCTCTTTATTAAACGCCATGAAAGAGTGAATCATCACAGATTCTTGGCTGATGTAGTCGTGAATTCTATCAGTGGTCATTCTCCCTCTACAGATAAGCGAGATTCAAAAGCCAAGTGTGTTTTTGTAAGTAACCACCTTGTTCTTGTCTTCTCTACCATAACTTTGAGAAATTATGACATCCACTCTGTATTAATGTGATAGTTCTTATAATGAGAGAAAATATGTTTTTAAAAAGAAAAACCCAGGCCATCAGATGTTCTAAGAATGAAATATCATATCTAATTATGTGACAGTTTTGCTACCAATATCTACCTAACAGTCCCCTTTCTTCAGATAAAAACCTCAAATTCTGCACACACACGTGTGTGTGTGTGTGTGTGTGTGTTTAGAGACAAGGTCTGGCTCTGTCACCCAGGTTGGAGTGCGGTGGAGCAATCACAGCTCACTGCAACCTCGATCTCCTAGGCTTAAGCAATCCTCCCGCTTCAGCCTTCCGAGTAGCTAGAACCATAGGTACCACCACCATACCCTGCTTGCTTATTTATTTATTTATTTACTTAGGAGACAGAGTCTTGCTGTGTTGCCCAGGCCAGTCTCAGACTCCTGGCCTCAAGCAAATGCCTAGAAATGACTGACTTGGACTGTTGCTGCCTTTTGTTTACCTTTTGTTTGCTTGAAGCATTTCAGGACTTTTCTAGGATTTATCAATTGCTCAGCACCTTATAGGTTGTGCAGGATAAGGACTGGAGAAATGGAAGACATCCTTATGACATATATTTGTTTTCAGAGAAGGCTGTGTCTCTGTTTATCATTGCAGGCAAAGAAGATTTGAATCTGAGACATTGTAAAACTTGAAACAGAGTTTACAATCTGTGCTTGAGGCTCCCAAAGACACCATTCAACACATCTTACTATCCTCTAACAAGGACTGCCCTGTGACACATCTGAAAGAGAACCGACAATTTTATTCAGACTCTTCATGGACTAGCCCTCTATTTAGGCAACTGCATAATATCTAGATCTTTGATATCATATCTGAGAACAAAATTTTGTCAACTGTGCAGGAACCAGATTATCCTGGGATATAGTAAAATAAACCACAAACTACTTTTTTTCTATTTATCGAGCAGAGCAAAATGATATCGCTTCCTTTAAATCTGGGTTGTTTCCCTTTTTCTTACCTAACCAGCCCTTCAACCTGGGGCTGGAACTGATTGGGACTTTAAAATGCTTTGTTACCATTCATTCTTTTCTCTAATAAGCACAATGGTTTACTCCCTTTTGAGGCAGGGGCCCCGTGTAATGAGTCAATGCTTCTCCTAACTCCAAGAACCCTTAATTATTTCCACCATTTTCTCCATATGTTTCCATCACTGACTGTGTGAATCAGAGGCAGGCTGCTGGTTGTCAGAGACTGGAAAAGTCACTGGCCTTCCATGTTGGCAGGGAACTGAATTCTGCAGCGTCTGTATTCATGGACAGAGTATCCTGTCTCAGAGTTTATGCAGCACCTTCTGTTTTTAGTTTACTGGTGAACGGGGCACATCACAAGAACTTGGAGTGCAGCTAAAGCCAAATCAGACTTGACAGAAAATTATTAGCAGGGTACAGAAGGAAAAAAGATCCCCCTTCCTTTCTGTAATCAGGTTAATATGTGCATGGAATGTTTCACTTAAAAAGGTAGTGTGTTTTGGCAAAGCTGGTTTCTTAAGTAAAATTTCAGTTCCCATTATGCGAGGCTATCCACTGCTGCCCTGGCAGAGCCTTTGATCAGTGAACTCAGTGGGGGAGAAGGGCATAGGCATATTAATAACTTCAACATGTGGCCCTTCGGCCCAGCTGCACCCTGTCTTGGAAAAAGGCCAACTGGAAAGGGTTTTCTTAACATGACCTGTATATGCGTATTTTGGAAAGGGGAAAGAGAAGGTAGGGATTCAAAGAAGGAAATAAAATCTGGTTTTATCGTGGTTCTTTCTCTTGTCCCTATTACCTATTTGGGGCATTCTACTACTACATATGTGGATCCTGTGGAATCTGGCTCCATCTTCAACTTTTAGTATCTTTGTTCCCCCTCCTTAATATTATAAAAATTAAAACTGGGGGTTTAATTTACATACCAGCTCAGGACAAGGTTAAGGAGAGGCATGAGGCACCATAAGAATCTACAGGGATGAGAGATTAATGGAAAACAGGTGTCTGAAATAAGAGCCCAGGGTCCATTTTGCCAGGATTGTATCTTTTGCCCTTTCCCCTCTGCCCTGGTATATATATTTTTTTTAACTGTTTAATTTTAACAATCACAGAGTTTAGGACTCATTACATTACTGCTGCAAAGTAGAGGCTAGCCTGCTCTTTTACTGTGTGTTTCTTTTTATTACTTTATATCATTCTCCTTTCATTTTCTACTTCTGAGAGGTTCATTTTCCTTGTATCCCTGTCTGATCCTGAAAGGTTCCTGAGTGACTCTTCATCATGGTCATGGAGCACGCTTCAGTTCCCATCACAAGTGGCTATGCAATGATGACCTCAGCTGACATTCATCTCACATTCCCTCACCCTCCTCCTCTTCTTTCTTCAATTTTATAATATTCTTATCATTTTCTTGATCCAAACCTCCCATGCTTCCAATTTCCTAGCTGCCTGATACCAACTTGTCACAAGGGATTAGCAGGGAATGATCCCAGAGGTGGGATGCAATACCTAAAGGCACTATATAAGTTAGCATATAGATTTGACTTCTGTAACAAAGGCCAAAATATTAATGGCTTAAACAAGAGAGTCGTTGATTTTTGTCTCATGTAACAATCTGAGCATTAGCAGCATGGGACTGAAAAGATGACACCATCATTTCTGGTAACGGAACTCCTACCCTTTTGCTTTCTGATTTTCAACACATGGCTTACATTTTGTAGTCTAGGATTGCTTCTCCAGTTCCCATGCCCACATTCCCATGTAGGGAGAAAAGTGAGGGGAGGGCACACTCCTTGCATCTTGAAGGTGTTAAGTTTTACTTATTACTTCTCATATCCCATTATCCAGAACCTAATCACTTGGGTACACTTAGCTACCAGGCAGAATGGGACATAAATTCTTTACCTGCAGGCTTTCTTTGGCACAGAAACCTACTTAGCATTTTGTCTCAGACAACTATGGCAGTTGTGAAATTGTGAAATAGTTATAAAACTGAACTATCACAGTTATGTTATCTTCTTGGAAAGGGTGAGAATTAGAAGAACAAGTAACAGTGTAATGGCAATGTTTTCCTTTTGTTTTTGAACTACTCTTCTTTGATCATCTCAGTTCATTTATTCCTTCAACAAACTAAGCTCTAGACCTATAAAAGCTCCCCCAACATAAACTCTACCTTTATGTATCTTCACACAGGCATGTGAAGGAGTCAGACAAAAACACAGGTGTGCATGCTGGGGATCGTGAGTTCAGTAGGACTCTAGTAAAGAGTTTCTACAAAGAGTGAAAGGAAAGGAGCTAGGCAAGAATGAGATTAAGATCAGGATAAGGAGATTCTAATTTATCCTATACAAGGCAATAGCAAGATATAAAAGATAAATTAGCAGGAAATACATGGATAAATTTCTTTTTTAAGGACAGAACTCCTCTATAGAAGAGATACTTGATCAATGTGACTAAATGAAAAGTTTTTAAAAATTTTTTGGCACCCATTGTGGAAGACAGTGTGGCGATTCCTCAAGGATCTAGAACTAGAAATACCATTTGACCCAGCCATCCCATTACTGGGGATATACCCAAAGGATTATAAATCATGCTGCTATAAAGACACATATGTTTATTGCAGCACTATTCACAATAGCAAAGACTTGGAACCAACCCAAATGTCCATCAGTGACAGACTGGATTAAGAAAATGTGGCACACAAGCACCATGGAATGCTATGCAGTTATAAAAAGGGATGAGTTCATGTCCTTTTTAGGGACATCAATGAAGCTGGAAACCATCATTCTGAGCAAGCTATCGCAAGGACAGAAAACCAAACACCACATGTTCTCACTCATAGGTGGGAATTGAACAATGGACACAGGGTGAACACTTGGACACAGGAAGGGGAACATCACACACCAGGGCCTGTTGTGGGGTTGGGGGAGGGGGGAGGGATAGCACTAGGAGATATACCTAATGTAAATGACAAGTTAATGGGTGCAGCACACCAACATGGCACATGTATGTGTATGTAACATGTACCCTAGAACTTAAAATATCATAATAGAAAAAAAATTTTGTTGGCACAAACATCATGAAGAAAATCAAAAGATGAATGACAAATGTGAAAAATATTATCTACACATATGAAAGACAAGGAGCATATTATCCTCATAAAATACAAAAGCAAATAATCTGAAGACCAGTAACCCAAGAGAAAAGTACCCAAAAGATATGAACAGACCCTTCACAGAAAAAAATGATTTACTATTGACTTTCAAGTAAAGGAAATAAGCTCAACCTTACATTAAAAAATTAAAACAAACACTTGATACACTACATCCAAATTCTGCTCATACACCATATTGGTAAGTATTGTAGGGAATAAGCACTCAAGGCAAAAAGGGTTACTCAAAATGAAAGGAATGCTTTTTAATAATAATCGTTTTAAAGGTATACCCCACTATGGTAAATAGCCTCTAAAATAGCCCCCAATCCCTGCTTCCTGGTATTCATGTCTTTGTATAATCCCCCTCCTTGAGTGTGGGCTGGACTTACTAACTCTCTTGTAACCAACAGAACATACCAAAAGGACAGAGATGTCATTTCTGATATTAAGTTACAAAAGAATTCTGGCTTCCGTCTTACTCACTCTCCTTCTTTCTTCCTTACTTACTCTGAGAAGGACAAACTGCCCCACTGTGAGGTGCTCTGTGAAGTGGATTCTCTCCCAGTTGAGCCTTGAGGTGACTGCAGCCCCAAATGACAATTTGATTACAGCCTTATAAGAGACTCTGAGCCTGACAGTCCAGCTCAGCCATGCCCAATCCCTGGTCCACAGAAACTGTGAGATAATAAGTGCTTTCTGTTTGAAGCCACTAGGCTTTGGGACAATCTGTTGCACAGCAAGAGATAACTAATACAGACTTTGGTACCTGGAAGTGGGGTGCTACTTTGGCTTTGGAACCAAACATGCGCAGAGGCTGGAAGCATTTTGAGGATTCTGTTAAAGAAAGCTGAAGTTGCCTTGAAAGACTATTAATAGAAATCTGGACTTTGAGGATGCCACCAGTAAAGGCAAAAAATGAAGTCAGGAACATGTTATTAGAAGGTGGTAAAAGAGGGATCCTTTTTATGTCATGGTAGAAAGCTTAACAACACTATTGCTTTCAGTAACATGGAAAGCAGGATGTGCATTGAATGAACTGGGTGACCTAGCTTAGATTCCCGAACAAAGTGTTGAAGTTACTGCCTAAGTTGTTATGCTGTTTATTGTAAAATGTGAGATAAATTGAAGGAATAATGGTAAAATGAAAAGAAATCAGGACTGGAGAGGAGAATTCCAGGAAGATGGTGGAGTAGAAAGTAGCAGAAATTATCTTCTGCAGAAACTAGCTGATGTAACTGTTCTGGAACTCTGGAGTCTATTCAAAGACTTGCAACATCCAGACAAAGGCTTGGACAGTTAATTAATTTTGTTCAATTTCAGTTCTTAACCTACTAGCTTGCCCACCCACTAGCTCCAGGGCAGGCAGTTACACATGTGTTCCAGCAGCAGCTTATACACGACTTGTAGAGGCATGGGCAATAAGGGGTCTGTCCTCCAGATATAGAAGATCTGTGCTCTGATGACTGATTGCTACTTCCAAAAGCAAAGATGGAGACACAGAAGAGAAGCCATTATTGCCACCCTCACCACCATTGCTGTAAGCCCCTTCCCCTGTGGCTGAGGCAACTTCTAGAAGATTTAAAAAGCCAACACATTTCCCCTCTTCAGTTTTCTCTTTTTCCCCTTTTGGGAGTCAGACATTTAAGGACTAGGACATTCAAAAGCAACTACATATAAAAGACAATTTAGAAAGTAATTACACATATTTAGAGAAAGGTGCCAGCTAAGAAAAGACATAAGAAACCTTAAACTTACTGATCCCAGGCACAGAGAAAGCCTATACCAATTTAAAAAAGAAAGAAAAGCAAACTCTGAGAAAGGAGAATCTGATTTCCAGACTTTCCAAATTATAAGATTCAAATCTCCAGTTTTCAACAACAGCAACAAAAAAATCACAAGGCATAAAAAGAAATAAAACAGTATGGCCCATACAAAGGGAAAAAATAAATCAACAGAAAATGTCCCTAAGGAAGACCAGATGGTGGACTTATCAAAGGCTTTAAAACAACTGTCTTAAAGATCCTCAAAAAACTAAAGGAAAACATGGAGAAAAATGTTTTAAATGTATATGAACAAAGAAATATCAATAAAGAGATAGAAAGCATTTTTAAAAAATCTCAAAAGTGGTTCAGAGCTAAAAAGTGCAATATCTGAATTGAAAAATTCACTACAGGGATTCAAAGGCAGATCTGAGAAGGCAGAGAAAGAATAAGAAAACTTGAAGATAGGACAATTGAAGTTATTAAGTCTGAAAAATAGAAAAGACAGGAAAAAAAGTGAATACAGCCTAAGGGACATGTGGGACACCATTAAGCTGACCAACATGTATGTAATGAAAATCTCAGAAAGAGAAGAGAGAAAGTAAAGGCAGCCAAACATTTCTGAAATTTGATGAAAGACATGAATATAGAAATCCAAGAAGCTAAACTGATGCTAATAGGATGAAATCAGAAGCCAGTATCAAAACATACTATAATTAAACTGTCAAAAGACAAAGACAAAGAATCTTCAGGCCAGGCGTGGTGGTTCATGCCTGTAATCCCAGCACTTTGGGAGGCCAAGGCGAGTGGATCACTGGAGGTCAGAAGTTTGAGACCAGCCTGGTCAACATGGCGAAACCCCATCTCTACTAAAAATACAAAAATTAGTCGGGTGTGGTGGCTCACTCCTGTAATCCGAGCTACACGGGAGGCGGAGGTTGCAGTGAGCCAACATTGCGCCACTGCACTCCAGCTTGGGTGACAGAGCAAGACTCCATCTCAAAAAAGAAAAAGAATCTTCAAAGCAGCAAGACTGATGCAAGCATTACATACAAGCGTTCCTCAATAAGGGTATCAGTAGATTTCTCATCAGAAACTTTGGAGGCTAGAAAGCAGTAGAGGATGATACATTTCAAGTACTGAAAAAGAGAAACTATCAACTAGAATTCTACATACAGCAAACAGTCCTTCAAATGTGAGGTAGAAAGTAACACATCGCCAGATAAACAAAAGCTGAGGAAGGTCATTACCACTAGACCTGCCGCTCAAGAAATGGTAAAGGTATTTCTTCAGGTTGAAATGAAAAGACACTAGAAGTTAACATGAAACCATATGAGGAAATAAAGGTCTTAGTTAAGGCAAATACAGACAATTATAAAAACTAGTATTACTGTAACTTTGGTTTGAAACTTCACTATTTGTTTTCTACATGATATGAGACAAATTTTTAAGGTTATTAGTCTAAAAGTTAGCATCATTGTAATTTGGTAACTCCACTTTTTGTTTTCTACATGATTTAAGAGAGTAATGCAAAAAAACTCAGTTATTAGTCTATGTTTCTGGACACATTATACATACAGATATAACACTGTGACATCAATAACTGAAAGTAGTTATTGAAGGGGACAAAGCTGTACATGAGTAGAATTTTTGTAGTTATTAAACTAGTATAAATTCAAATTAGAGTGTTATAACATTAGGATGTTAAATGTTATACCCATGATAACAACAAAGAAAATAGTTATAGAAGATACATGAAGGGAAAGAAAAAGGGAATTAAAACATCTCATGACCAAAAGTAAAAAAAAAAAAAAAGACTAATGCAGGAAATGAGGAACAAAACAGCTATCAGACATGTAGAAAACAAATAGCAAAATAACAGAAGGGAGCCCTGCTGTATAGGTAATTATTTTAAATGTAAATGGATTAAATTCTGCAATCAAAAGACAGAGGCTGGCATAATGGATTTTTTAAAAAGGAATCCAACTATAGGCTGTCCACAAGAGATTCGCTTTAGATCCAAAGACACAAAGAGGTTCAAAGTAGAGGGATGAAGAAATATACTATATATGTAAACAGTAACCAAAAGGGAGCAGAGGAGCTATACTAATATAAGGCAAGATAGATTTTACATTTTAAAACATTACAGAGGACATAGAATGACATTATATATTAATAAAAAATTTAATGCAGCAAGAAGATATAATAATTATAAATATTTACACACCAGCAACAGACCATCAAACATAGGAAGCAAAAATTGCAAAAAGATAAACAAAATTGACAACTTTTAGGTAGACTGACTAAGGAAAACAGATGTCTCAAACAAATCAGAAATGAAAGAGGGGACATTACTAGCAATAAAAGGGATTATAAGAACTAGCAGAGTGACACATGCCTGCAGTTCCAGCTACTCAGGAGTCTGAGGTGAGAAGATTTCAAGGAGTTCAGGTCCAGCCTGGGCAATATAGTGAGATCCCACTTCTCAAAAGAAAAAAAAAAAAAAAAAGAGGAAAGAAAATAAAAAAGGATTATAAGCAAGGACTATGAACAACTGTATGCCAAGAAATTGGATAACCTAGATGAAAGACTGTACAATGAAAACTACAAAACACTGCTGAGGGAAATTTATAAAGACATAAATATATGGGAAAAGATTCCATGTGTGTGAGTTGGAGGGCTTAATATTGTTAAAAATGTCAACAGTACGCATAATGATAGAAAGATTCAATGTAATCCCTATTAAAACCTCAGCAGCATTTTTTGCAGAAATATAAAAATCATCCTCAAATTCATATGGAATCTTGAGCAAAACAGCCTAGAAAAAGAAGAGCAAAGTTGGAGTACTCACATTTCTTCATTTCAAAACTTACTACAAAGCCACAGTAAACAAAACAGTGTGGTACGGGCTATTCTATTCCAAATGATTTCTTAGCTATGACACCAAATGCACAGGCAACAACAAAAAATTGGGCCAGGTGTGGTGACTCATGCCTGTAATCCCAGCACTTTGGGAGGTCGAGGTGGGTAAATCACTTGAGGTCAGGAGTTCGAGACCAGCCTGGCCATCTCTAATAAAAATGATGAAAGCCCATCTCTAACAAAAATACAAAAATTAACTCGGTGTGGTGGCACGCACCTGTAATCTCAGCTACCCAGGAGGCTGAGGCTCGAGAATTGCTTGAACCCAGGAGGTAGAGGTTACAGTGAACCGAGATCATGCCACTGCACTCCAGCCTGGGTGACAAAGCGAAGAAAAAAAAAAAAAGAGGTGGTGCCCAAGATGGCCAAATAGGAACAGCTCCAACCTCCAGCTCCCAGCATGAGTGACACAGAAGATGGCTGATTTCTGCATTTTCAACTGAGGTACCGGGTTCATCTCACTGGGGCGTGTCAGACAGTTGATGCTGGTGTGGGTGCGGGTGCAGCCCAACCAGCGAGAGCTGAAGCAGGGCGAGGCATCACCTCACCTGGGAAGTGAAAGGGAGAAGGGAATTCCTTTTCCTAGCCAAGGGAAATTGAGACACACAACACCTGGAAAATCAGGTAACTCCCACCCTTATACTAAGCTTTACCAAGGGCCTTAGCAAACGGCACACCAGGAGATTACATCCCACACCTGGCTGGGAGGGTCCCACGCCCACGGAGCCTCCCTCATTGCTAGCACAGCAGTCGGAGATCTAACTGCAAGGTGGCAGCGAGGCTGGGGGAGGGGCGCTCGCCATTGCTGAGGATTCAGTAGATAAACAAACCTGCTGGGAAGCTCGAATTGGGTGGAGCCCACTGCGGCTCAAAGAGGCCTGCCTGCCTCCGTAGACTCCACCTCTGGGGAGAGGGCATAGCTAAACAAAAAGCAGCAGAAACCTCTGCAGATGTAAAAGTCCCTGTCTGACAGCTTTGAAGAGAGCAGTGGTTCTCCCAGCCCAGAGGTTGAGATCTGAGAATGGACAGACTGCCTGCTAAAGTGGGTCCCTGACCCCTGAGTAGCCTAACTGGGAGACATCCTCCACTAGGTACAGACCGACACATCACACCTCACACGGCTGGGCTGGGTACACCCTGAGACGAAGCTGCCAGAACAAGAATCAGACAGCAACACTCGCTGTTCAGCAATATTCTATCTTCTGCAGCCTCCGCTGCTGATACCCAGGCAAACAGGGTCTGGAGTGGACCTCAAGCAAACTCCAACAGACATGCAGCTGAGGGTCCTGACTGTTAGAAGGAAAACTAACAAACAGAAAGGACACCCACACCAAAACCCCATCAGTACGTCACCATCATCAAAGACTAAAGGCAGATAAAACTACAAAGATAGGGGAAAAGCAGGGCAGAAAAGCTGGAAATTCAAAAAATAAGAGCACATCTCCCCCTCCAAAGGAACACAGCTCATCGCCAGCAATGGAACAAAGCTGGATAGAGAATGACTTTGATGAGTTGAGAGAAGAAGGCTTCAGTCGATCAAACTTCTCAGAGCTAAAGGAGGAACTATGTAATCAGCGCAAAGAAACTAAAAACCTTGAAAAAAGAATGGATGAATGGATAACTAGAATAATCAATGCAGAGAAGACCTTAAAAGAACTGATAGAGATGAAAACCATGACACGAGAACTACATGACAAATACACAAGCTTCAGTAACCGACTCGATCAACTGGAAGAAAGATGATCAGTGATTGAAGATCAAATGAATGAAATGAGGCAAGAAGAGAAATGTAGAGAAAAAAGAGTAAAAAGAAATGAACAAAACCTCCAAGAAATATGGGATTACGTGAAAAAACCAAATCTATGTCTGATTAGTGTGCCTGAAAGTGACAGGGAAAATGGAACCAAGTTGGAAAACACTCTGCAGGATATCATCCAGGAGAACTTCCCCAACCTAGTAAGGCAGGCCAACATTCAAATTCAGGAAATACAGAGAACGCCATAAAGATACTCCTCGAGAAGAGCAACTCCAAGACACGTAATTGTCAGATTCACCAAAGTTGAAATGAAGGAAAAAATGTTAAGGGCAGCCAAAGAGAAACGTCGGGTTACCCACAAAGGGAAGCCCGTCAGACTAACAGCAGATCTCTCGGCAGAAACTCTACAAGCCAGAAGAAAGCAGCGCCAATATTCAACATTCTTAAAGAAAAGAATTTTCAACACAGAATTTCATATCCAGCCAAACTAAGTTTCTAAGTGAAGGAGAAATAAAATCCTTTACAGACAAGCAAATGCTTAGAGATTTTGTCACCACCAGGCCTGCCCTATAAGAGATCCTGAAGGAAGCACTAAACATGGAAAGGAACAACAGGTACCAGCCATTGCAAAAACATGCCAAACTGTAAAGACCATCGACGCTAGGAAGAAAC
>NW_012101698.1:3006993-3174735 GCF_000951045.1 Mandrillus leucophaeus
TGTGTCCTTTGTAGGGACATGGATGCAGCTGGAAACCATCATTCTCAGCAAACTATCGCAAGAACAGAAAACCAAACACCGCATGTTCTCACTTATAGGTGGGAATTGATCAATGAGATCACTTGGACACAGGAAGGGGAACATCATACATCAGGGTCTATTGTGGGGAGGGGACAGATGGGAGGGATAGCATTAAGAGATATACCTAATGTAAATGACGAATTAATGGGTACAGCACACCAACATGGCACATGTATACATATGTAACAAACCTGTACGTTGTGCACATGTACCCTAGAACGTAAAGTATAATAATAAAAAATAAATTAAAAAAAAGAAAAAATAGACAAGTTGGGCATCATGAAAATTTAAAATTTTTGTGCCTCAAAGGACACTACCAACAGAGTAAAAAAGCCACCTCCAGTATGGGAGAAAACATTTGTAAATCACATATCTGGCAAGGGATTAATATACAGAATATAGAGAGAACTTCTAAAACCCAACAACACATACAAAAATAAACAAACTGATTCAAAAATAGGTAAAGGACTTGGATAGACAGTTCTCCAAAGAAGATATACAAACAGCCAATAAGCATGTGAAAAGACGTTCAACCCCATTAGTCATCAGAGAAATACAAATAAAAACCAAATGAGATACCACCTTCACACACATTAGGATGGCTACTATAAAAAACAAACAACAAAATGGAAATAGACAAATGTTGGCAAGGATGCGGAGAAACTGGAAATGGTGTACAGTTGGTGGAAATGTAACATGTTGCAGCTGCTGTGGAGAACAGTATGGTGGTTCCTCAGAAATTAAAACCAGAATTACCACATGAACCAGTGCTTCTACTTGAGGGTATATACCCCAAAGAACTGACAGCAGAATCTTGAAGAGACATTTGTACACCCACGTTCATAGCAGCATTATTCACAATAGCCAAATGGTAGAAGCAACCAGTATCCATTGATGGGTGAATAATGTGGGGTGTGTATATACACACACTTATACATATATGTATACATATATATATATACACACACACACATACATACATACACAATGGAATATTATTCAGCCTTAAAAAAGAAGGAAATTCTGACATGTTACTACTTGGATGAACTTTGAGGACATTAAGCTAAGTGAAGTAAATCAGTATCTGAAAGACAAATACTATATGATCCAACTGATATCAGGTACCTAGAGTAGTCAAATGCATAGAGACCAAAAGTAGAATGGTGGTAGTCAAGAGCCGGAGGAAGGAATTGGGAGTTGTTATTTAATGAGTATAGAGTTTCAGTTGTTAGGATGAAAAGTATTGTGAAGATAGATGGTGATGATGTTTGCATAACAATATGAGTGTACCTAATACCAGTAAACTGGACACTTAACAACGGTTAAGATGGTAAATATTATGTGTATTTTACCACAATTTTACTAATTTTTTAAGAAATCAGGACTTGATGTTTTTGAAAATTCTCAAACTCTCCAGATTTAGAAGATGCTAACATTAAGAAATAGCTCCTGGCCAAGCATGGTGCCTCATGTCTGTAATCCCAACACTTTGGGAGGCCAAGGTGGGTGGATCACCTGAGGTCAGGAGGTCAGGACCAGCCTGGCCAACATGGTGAAACCCCGTCTCCACTAAAAATAGAAAAATTAGCCGAGTGTGGCGGCGTGTGCCTGTAATCCCAGCTACCTGGGAGACTGAGGCAGGAGAATTGCTTGAACCCGGGAGGCAGAGGCTGCAGTAAGTCGACATTGCACCACCACACTCCAGCCTGGGTGACAGTGACACTCCATCTCAAAAAACAAAACAAAAAAATAGTTCCCAAGAAAAGTTCATACTGTGGGCACTGCCAGGAGAACCCTGGTCTAAAGGTGACACTAAGAATGTGACTGTAAAAACTTCTGTTATATTAAAAAAGATAAAAAGTGGTACCATCAGAGTTCTATTCAGTCACACAGAGGGCCTTTGAAAAAGATTAAGGGTATGCTTCATAGATCCTCTCAAACAGTAAGGACTTCAGAAAACTTACGTGCCTTGACCCTCAAATTTTTAAGCATGAACCAATGGTAAAGAAAGACTTACCGAGAAAAGATTTCTGGTTTGACTTTTGTGTAATGGAGTAAATGCTAATAAGAGTCACAGGAAGCCCACAAGGTTTTTGCAAGAATTTTATCAGGAAGAACTCAGCCAGCTTGAACTGAAAAGGACAGAATGAAAAGTACAGTATGAAATGAAGAAAGGCTATTAGACTGCCAATATGAATGACAAGAAAAGAAGGCTGAAGCAATTTCTCAACTGTAGCACGTGCTACCTTTCTTGCAAAAGGAAAGGTGACTCTGAGAGTGAAACCTGAGCCCAAAGAGCAGAACTGAAGGCCATGGAGGATCATTCCTAGGTCTTGAGACCTAATCAAAAAGCTAACACTGGAAGGCCAGGAGTGGTGGTTCAGGCCTGTAATCTCAGCACTTTGGGAGGCTGAGGCGGGTGGACTGCTTGAGCTCAGGAGTTCAAGACCAGCCTGGGCAACACAGCAAAACCCTGTCTTTACAAAAAATTTAAACATTAGCCAGGCATGGTGGCATGTGCCTGTAGTTCAGGCTACTCGGGAGGCTAAAGGAGGACGATTGCTTGAGCCCCGGAGATCAAGGCTACAGTGAGCCACGATTGTACCACAGAACTTCACCTAGGCAACGGAGTAAGAACCTATATGAAAAAACAAACAACTTCTCACATTGGAGGAAACTGGATTTCAGAATTGCACTGGACCTTTATGCCTCCCATTTCCTCTATTTTAAAACAAAAATGTCTAAAATGGTTATCCTGTGTCTGTCTCACTACTGTATGTTGGGTTTGGTTGGGGAGGGTTTTTACAGATTGAGCGGAACTGCAGAGGAACTACACCTGAGGCGCCTCATCTACACCTGGAGATGACTTAGGTGATGAGATTCTGAACCTTAAGCTGATGCCATAATTGGATTAGACTTTGGGGGACTGGAAAGGGGGATGAGAGTATTGCAGGGATGAGGGACATGATCACTGGGGACAGAAGGAAGACTAGAGTAGACAGCCTCTAAAATAGTCCCCAGTATTCCACAGTTTCTCATATTTATGCCCTAGGCAATCCTCTCCCCTTGATTACACACCGTACCTAGTGACTCTTCTAACTAAAATAATACGGTAAAAATGATGAGATGTCGGTTCCCAGGTTAAGTTATAAAACGACTCTGGTTTCCATCTGGCTACATTCTCTCTTGCTTTTTCCCTCACTCACTCTAAGGAATACCAACTGTCACACTGTAGGCTGCCCTGTGGAGAGGCCTACATGCCTCTGAACAGGAACCCATGTCTCTGTCGAACAGTCGGTAAGGATCTGAGGCCTACCAACAGCCAGCAGAGTAAACTTGTAAGCAGATCCTCCCCTAGTTGAGCCTTAGGATGACTGCAATCCTGGCTGATACCTTAATTGTAGCCTTGTGAGAGAGACTGACCCAGAGGACACAACTAAGCTGAGCCTGGATTCCTGATCCAAAGAAACTGAAATAATAAATGTTTGTTGTTTGATGTTGCTAAGTTTCGGGGTAATTTGTTATACAGAAATAGAACTAATACAAGCACAGTGAAGGTTTAGCAATCCATTGATGGCAAAAAGCGTTCTTGATAAAAACGTCTTTCAATTTTTAAAATAATTTTTAAGTTTTAAGAAAGTTAAAATTTTTTAACAATTTGTAATGTTTATGTTCAATACATATCTAATATACATATTATATTCATATTATACATACATATATTTTAAGAACACTGGGACATTTACAAAAGTTAACTCTATATTGGCCCTTAAAAAAAAATACATTCCACAAAGTATCATGAAACAAGATAAAATTATGTTATCAAATGGGGAAAAATTCCCTAGAAATATTTTTACAACTTTCTTAAAAACTCTTGGGACAAAAGGAAATCAAGATCAAAATTACACAATTTCTTTTAAAAAAATGATAGCAGAAAAAGATTTATCAGACCTTGTAGATAACCATAGTGCTCAGAGGAAAATATATAACATTAATTAAATATCTATGTTCATTTATGTTATTCACATAGGAATAAAAGTTTAAGTTTCCAATTCAAGAAATTGGAGGGCACCAATAAACCATTTAGCTAATTAGTAGTCTAAACAAAAAAAATAAACATTAATAAAAAAATTAGAATATGGAGATAACAGATTCAGAGAAAACATAAAACAAATTAAAACAGATTGCTTTTCTCATCTCTACATATTTATTTGAGACAGAGTCTCTGTCACGTAGACTGGGGTACAGTAGCACGATCATAGCTCACTGCAACCTCGAACTCCTGGGCTCAAGTGATCCTCTTGCCTCAGCCTTCCAAGTAGCTGAGACTACAAGTGTGTACCATGACGCCCAGCTAATTTTTAAAATTTTTTGTAGAGACAGAGTCCTGCTATGTTGCCCAGGCTGGTCTTCAGCTCCTGGCCTCAAGAGATTATCCCATCTTGGCCTTTCAGAGCACTGAGATTTCAGGCATAAGCCATAGCTCCTGGCCCCTGAAAACATTATTAAAATGGATGTATTTTTAGGAAAATATAAATAATAAAAATCTACCTTCAGAGAAGACAGCAAATCTAAATGGACAAATCACGATTAAAAAAAAAAATTTGATCGTCAGAAAGCTATACGTCAAAATGCACCAGGCCAATAAATTTTTAGTAAGTTCACTTTCACTACTATTACTTAGCACTGTCACAGAAGGAATAGCAAATGCAATTAGGAAAGAGAAAGAAAAATAGGGTCTTAAATTGGAAAGGAAGAGGCAATACTTTCATTATTTGTAGGAGACACATGCCTATTAAGCCTTCTTAGGTTCTGGAGGCCACACATTCCACAACTAGGTGTACTGATCTGGCCTACGTATCAGGCAATATAAGAGGCTGCTAGCTTTGAGTGGGGCTGGGAACAAGAGCTCTTTAGAAGGTACATCCTGTAGTGCAAGTGGCCCAGCCACTTGAGTTATACAATCCAGCAGACCCTATGGTGTTATGTGTATCAGTTGTGATAAAAAGTGCAGTGTTTATAGTAAACTCTAGGGAAGAATCACAGTGCAGAACCTGGGATCCGTGACATCTGTAGCATAAAATTACATGACTTTTTAAAAACAGCTTCTGGGCCAGGTGTGGTAGCTCAGGCCTGTATTCCAAGTACTCTGGGAGGCCTATGTGGGTGAATCACCTGAGGTCAGGAGTTCGAGACCAGCTTGGTCAACATGGTGAAACCCCGTTTCTACTAAAAATACAAAATTAGTTGGGCATGGTGGTGTACACCTGTAATCCCAGCTACTGGGGAGGGTGAGGCAGGAGAATCACTTGAACCCCAGAGGCGGAGGTTGCAGTGAGCCAAAATTGTGCCATTGTACTCCAGCCTGGATGACAAGAGCGAAACTTTGTCTCAAAAACAAAACAAAAGGCCGGGCGCGGTGGCTCAAGCCTGTAATCCCAGCACTTTGGGAGGCCAAGACGGGCGGATCACGAGGTCAGGAGATCGAGACCATCCTGGCGAACACGGTGAAACCCCGTCTCTACTAAAAAGTACAAAAAAACTAGCCGGGCGAGGTGGCGGGCGCCTGTAGTCCCAGCTACTCGGGAGGCTGAGGCAGGAGAATGGCGTAAACCCGGGAGGCGGAGCTTGCAGTGAGCTGAGATCCGGCCACTGCACTCCAGCCTGAGCGACAGAGCGAGACTCCGTCTCAAAAAAAAAAAAAAAAAAACAGCTTCTGATATAGTACTGGGACCCAACAGAGATGGAACATTTGGGCATGAGACACTTAGTGACCTTGTGTCCAGAACTGCTGAACTCAGTAAGTCATAAAGTTAAGATGGCTCGCCAACAACCCATTTTAAAATAGAAATACTACATACAGGATAATCACGAGCAGGACCACAGGGCACACGTAAGCTGCATGAGCAGACCCACTCCCCATCATCCACCACAGTTCACCCAGAATTCTTCCCTAAGTCACACCTATGGCCTGCATACCATAACCTATGTACACACATTTATATCCAATACACATATATACAACCATGTGAAGGAGGTAGACAAAGCCTGGGTTTTGAGGTAATGAATAGGTTACTCAAGCCAAAAATGAATGGCAGCTGCATTACAACTTCATTGGCAGGAGGCCTTGAAAGACAGTGGAGAGGGAAAATCTTTCTGATGGTCCCAGTTCAGGCAATGGTCATCCACCTTGTGTGGAAGGAGGAGTGGGCCTGTGATGAGAGTATATATGTATTCATGGGCAGTGACAAATGGCTTGGCCTACTGGTCAGACATATGGAAGACTGAAAGATACAGAGACAAGGAGTTCTGGGGTACCAGCATGTAAACAGACCTGTGAGAATTGGCATGAATGAAGTATAAAGATTGTTGTATCACACATTAATGCTCATTAGGAAGGTACAAGGGTCTTGGCATGATGCCCAGGCTGGTCTTAAACTCTTGGCCTGAAGCAATTCTCCTACCTTGGCCTCTCAAAGCACTGACATTACAGGCCTGAGCCACAACACCTGGCCCCTGAAAACATTATTAAAATGAAATTATTATCACAGAAGCAGCATTAAACAATCAAGTAAACAAAATGACTTGGTGAGTTAATATTAGCCAGTTTTTGTCACTGGCCACCCCAGCACAATGGCCCATGAATGAAGTGACCAGAGAGGCAGAAATGGAGACTATACATGGGCTCAGTGGCATGGACTCTCACCAAGGCTGATATAGCTACGGTTGTCTCTGAATATTCCACTTGCCAGCAACACGTATCAGTGCTGAGCCTCCAATGTGACAACCAGTCATTAGATGGAAAGTTGATTATGTTGGGCTCCTTTTATCCTCGAAGGGTCCACAGTGTTTTGTTTTGTTTTCTTCCTCACAGCAATTGGTATCCATTCCAGATATAAGTTTGCCTTTCCTTTCCTCAGGGCCTCAGCCAGCGCTACTAACCAGGGGTTTAAGGAATACCTGATCCATAGGCATGGAATTCTGGCCTGTTGTATAAGGTTCATTGTTTTTCTCCTCTCTCTTCCTCGGTATTCAACCCAGACCTTGGCCAGGTAGTCCTGTGTTTATGTCTACCCAAGTCATAATCACTCCAGTCCAGATGAGGTCTGATAAAGGCATATTAAGATTCTTGTCCCAGGGTGACAATGGAGATAAACCTGATGCTGTCACAAGCTCACAGACAGTCACTTCTGTTCTGATTACGAGGCTGTACCTTCCTTCAAATGTACCCTGAAGTTTTCTAAAAGTCACAGCCCAATGTAGTGACCAGAAACTTTGTTTTCCCCTAGTCTTTTTGCCTTTTTTCATGAGAAGAAGATCCTTTTCCCCAGCCCCTGGTTTCACAAGGCAATCAGGATTCATGCTCCTTGTTCATATACTTTAAATACTCCTTATCTCACAGCAGCTAAACTCCCAGCAAATACTGCCCCTTAAAAAAAACAAGAAACCCACAACACAGAAGCCCTTTGACTTCAGCTCCACTCATTGTTTTGCTTTTTTGTTCTATATTTGGTTCACAGAGAGATTTATCTGCTTCTGAGATTGTGTCTTTTGGTGTTTTAATATTTCATTGAACATTGCTAAGTATTGGAGTGTTTTATATCAAAAACTTATGATTATTGTGATTGAAAACACCCTAAAGGTGGCATTTAAAATATTAATTGAGAAATGTTTTTAGAGAAGTTTAAAAGCATTTGGAAAAAAATAAAATTGGATCCCTACCTCATATCTCTTACTAAAATTCTAAATGGATTAAAGATTTAAACTTTGAAATAAAGCAGCTGAAATATTATAAAATATCTTAGAGTAGACAAAAGTTTTTAAAATAGGACATACAAGTGCTAAATATAAAGGACAAAACTGATAAATGTCACTATATTAAAATTAGGAACTTATGTTCATCAAAAGACATCATTAAGAGAGTAAAACAGCAAGCCACAGACTGGAAGAAGATATCTGCAAGATGCATATCCAGTAAAGAACTCATATTCTAGAAGATATTTTCTTTTAAACTACTAATCAATAAGAGAGACAAAAAACCAAAAAAAAAAAAAAAAACAGAAAACAAAAAAACAACCAACCAACCCTCAAAAACCTCACCCCATTTTTAAAAATAGGCAAGAAATTGGAACAGGCACTTTACAATATATGATATCTAAGCATCCAATAAACATATGAAAAAGTGCTACATACCATTTGTCATTAGAGAAATACAAACTAAAATCACAATGAGAAACCACCATCCACTCATCTGAATGTTGGTGAGGATATGGAGACACTAAAACTCTAAAAACTTGCTGATGGGAATGTAAAATGGTAAAACCACTTAGAAAACTGGCAACATGTACTAAAAATAACTGCAGAGCTAGCAAAGGTCATACAGATTAAGTCATAGGCCCACCTAAAGTCACATAAAAAGGAAGTAAAAGAAATGTCTATTAGATGTCTGAGCCTTTTTTCTTTACTGCTACTCCTACATAACCCAGGTCTTATACAAACACACCAATGCCTTAAACAGACTTTATGTCTCTTTCTGGTTCAATGTTGTTTGTGTTTGTTTAAAATGGAAGACTTTATCATAGCCCGGCCCTTGGTCTATTGTCACGGTTTATTGAACCTTAATAGGAACCTAGAACTAAAATACCAGATAAGAATTAAAAGAAGCATCACATAAACTATTAGTGGTTATTTTTCTGATTTTAAGTTGAATAAAATCCTTCCCAGTATACATCAGAATTATTTTTTAAACTGATTTGCCTTGCTACTGTTTCTCTTGGTTGAAATCCTTGGGGTTCAGAATATCCTCAATTCCCAACTCTAATAAAAGTTCAGGGCCATGGCCTTGCCTAGTACTTATTTTGTTTCTGATGTCATATGTCTATCACCTTAGACCCCTGACTAACCTCATGTTTGTGAGTCTACTAAACCTGCCAATATTTTATTACTTCAGGATCTCATCTGAAGTCCTTTACCTAGAAATCACTACAGGTTCTTCTTCTGGAAAATGCTTTTCACTCCAGTTGTTCATCAGGATCCAGTAAATCTGCATCACTAGACTAAAATTTATGACCTTTGTGGTCAAAACTTTTTAAAGTTTTTCCAAATCTTTGTCTTGTGGGCAATCCTAAACTGCTGCTTTCCCAGTCGGTCCATGGGTGTCCAATCATATAAACGCACCAAACCTGGACACCTAAACATTCCTGGGATAAATAATATTGCCACACAGATTTGCTAAGTTAGTAAGTCTTGCTAATATTTTATTGGAATCTAAAAGTTATACATTAAACGTTCCATTAAAAAGCAGCAACTTAGGGTGTAGTGGCACATGCCTATAGACCCAGCTATTTGGGAGGCTGACATAGGATTGCTTGAACACAGAAGTTCAAGACCAGCCTGCTGGCCAACATTGTAAGACTCTATCTTAAAAAAAAAAAAAAAAAAAAAAGCAGTAGCTTAGAAACCATAAAAGTTTAATTTGTATTCAGTTATTTAATAATAGTAATATTCACCCTGGAGGTCCCTCAACTAATTAGAAATCTTTTTTAAAACACTGAAAAATTTTAGACAGTACCTAAGGGACAGAAAGAATACTCAAATTTCGGTCAAAAGCCTGACTATTTCAAACAGTTTGCTGGAACAAAGTGAAACAAAGAAATCTCCTCAGATGTCAACCCTTTCCCCAGAGATCAAGAGGCTTGGGCATGGACAGGAGCAAGGAAGAGTATACTTCTGAGCTCTGAATCTGCAGGAGAGCGTTTTCTTGATTGATTAAAGCAGCAAAAAAGGATATGAATTAAAGCAATCTGCCTAAATGAGAGAATAGGTTAGTAATGACTTTTTCCACCTTAAGAAATTTTATGATGAGTCTACACATGTGGGAATGTCTAGGCTTCTTCAGCACAATTTTCATTTTAGGCTTTGAAACTGTGAAGGCTTCTTCCCTATGAACAATGAAGACTAAGCATCCTTAAACTGAAGTTAATGTTGAATTCAGATAAGCAATAAATGTATATTATGGATATTGTGACACTGCTTTTTATCAGTTTGGTTCATATTATGCCATTATATATGCCCTATTGCTCATGTTTATTTTAGAAACTGTGACCCAACGTCCTTTGTTCCTCTTCTAATTAAAAAAAAAAAAAAAAAAAAAAAAAAAAAAAAAAACCTGTCCCAAGGTTTAGGTTTCTTCATTTTCCTATGTTTCTGAGACTGCTCTGCCTCACTTGAGGGTGCTCCTTTCTGTCTCCAAACCTGGGTGTAAAGGTTCACAACAATAAAATTCTGAGTCAGGAACTTAGAATCTGTAGGATGGAACTGGCCAGAAGGGTTTGAGTGAAGGCAGTGGATGTCAGGACCTAAGGCAGAATGACAATAATCAGGGATACCCCAGAACCCCACTTTGCCTCTACCTTTGGCCACCTTGGAGAAGAAACTTACAGGTAAATCATTATGAGTATTAATCTTCACTCATTCTTACCAAATAATAGATGTGTTTTTTTTTTTAATCTTAGAAGAGAGAAGGATATTTCTTAGAACTATCACTGTCCTTATGTTATTACCATTATTCTCTCAATCCATGTCAGAATTCATTTTTAGCCTTCCACAGCAAATTTCCTACAATAGCCTTCTTGTACCTCCCTGGAATTATATTTGCCCCCAAAGGTAATTTGTTCACCTCTTTTTTTTTTTTTTTTTTAACAAGTAGAACAGTGAATGCCAAAAACTCATAAGAATCATCATAGATAACTGTTAAAAATACAAAAACACCAGTTTCCACCTCTGACTTACTGAATTAAGATCCATGGGGGGAACACAGGGATATTCACCTTTAAAAGAACCCCAAGTGTTATCTTGGTTAGATAACTTTAAGATACATTGCAGAAGATCATAGTACTTCTGGTCACACATATGGTGACCATATAGTTTATCATCCAAACAGGACACTTTTGAAAGTTAAGGCAGAGCAATTAACAATTCATTGGCATACCTGGCAAATTACTGGTAATTCGGGGCAATCACAACATATGGTCATCCTAGTTGTGGATCACCATCTTCCTCCTCACCTACCCCCCTTTTTTATAATAACCTTGAGATAAAATCCTCACATTTCTCATATCATGCAATTCATCCATTTAATGTGTCCAATTCAATGTTTTTTAGTATATTCAGAGTTTTGCAACCATCACCACAGTTAACTGAGAACAGTTTCATCATTGCCAAAAGAAACCCCGTATCCTTTAGCAGTCACCCCCAACTCCCCTCTTATATGTGGAATCATATAATAAGTGGTCTTTCATGACTGGCTTCTTCTACTTACATAATGTTTTCAAGGTTCATCCCTGTGGTATCAGGTATCAGTACTTCATTCCTTTCTATTGCCAAATAATATTCCATTATAAGGATATACCACATTATATTTATCTATTCATCAGTTGATGAATATTTGGATGGTTTCTACTTTTTAGATCTTATGAATAATGCTGCTATGAATGTTTGTGCACAAGTTACGTGTGAATGTATGTTTCCATTCCTCTTGGGTGTATATCTATGTTCTCCCCCACCACCCCACCCACTTTTTTGTCACCCCTGTGCAATGCACTTACCTTGGACGACTCTAATAGTTTTCACAAGCCATGCAGAAGAGCAAGACATCAGTAAGAAGGACCTAAAAGGTAGAAAAGTATGTTACTTAGATCAAAGAGCTATTTTTGTCTTAAAACTATATGTATGCCCTTTTTAGCAATGACCCAAATACTGGTTCAGAAATTAGTGATTGAGAAACAGACCCAGTAAGGGAAGGAATCAGCCTACAGTATCAACAGAAGTCCCTGCTGGGCTACTAAGGGTCCTTGTTTCAGAGCTTAAAGTCATTTATCTACGAGCAGATGGACTAATACATTGAAGCTAATATAATGGTTCCAAAA
Source organism: Mandrillus leucophaeus (assembly GCF_000951045.1). Classification (NCBI taxonomy): domain Eukaryota; kingdom Metazoa; phylum Chordata; class Mammalia; order Primates; family Cercopithecidae; genus Mandrillus; species Mandrillus leucophaeus. The sequence continues at coordinate 3,019,002 of NW_012101698.1, forward strand.
AGCTCCTGGGGTCTTTGTTCTCTGACCAAATATTTGCATCCTGTGTCTTGAATAAAAAGTTTTAATTTCTACTTAATAGTTTACTCACTGATGACTTCTTTAATTTGGTCTTTTTCTTTAAAATGCATGACACAGGCAGGCTAAGATTTCAGGAAATGTGTTTAACCTTATAAAGATCAACACATAGGTGTAATGGTCTTATGTGAGGAGAGGCATTGCAAAGTTAGTTGTGTTAAAGTAAAATCAATACCTATAGAAGAGAAAATTAGAAAGTAAACTGCTGATTTTCCATCCCTCTTTCTTTTTTCTTGTCAACAGTCTGTGTAGGTTTGGAACTCTAGGAATCACTACATTATAAAAGTCTCCAGGTCTCCATTCTAATGGGTTCCAGGTTTTCCTGTTATGGGGATGAAACTAGCAGACTTAGTAAATCCTTATTTATTTGTCCCAAAGGCCAGGCAATACTCTTTCTTCTTTGGTGCTGGTTTCTATTCATTCACCACCTCTTCTCACGTTCTTTCGCTGCCCATCATTAATCTTTCAAGCTACAGCTGGGTGGGTTCAGAACAAAACCATCAGAGGAACTGAAAAATGAAATATTTACCTGCACCAATGGGGAAAAAAGGTCTATCAAATTTATCTTTTCAATGCAATCACATTCTCAAAAATTTTAATTCTACTCACTTTCTAGATAGAAGACAGGATGTATACATACACACACATAGATATTCACTCTTGGGGGGGGGTGTGTGTGTGTGTGTATATATATATATTTTACTATCTATCCTCATTTGTAATGAGGTATAATATATAGAGCTCAGTTAGTTACCATGGAGACACTGGTCCTCTGTTTCTTATCACAGAGCCACACTATCGTCTGGTGTCAGCCAAGGAGGGATGACAAAAGCCTCCCCAAGAACCTAGCTCTGCAATTACTGAGCAATCAAGCGCCGCTTTTAATAGAGCACATCCAGGTATACACGGCTCCTCTCCCAGCACTGTCTTCTCTTCTTCCTTTTTAAACTTATACATAGCAGGATGCACTCACCAAGTGTAGATATCTTCCTCTGTTGGATGGCTTGTTTATTTAGGATTTCAATGATATTCTTTGGTTTAAATAACAGAGCTCACTATCGTCCTCTTTGTTTCTAAATCTCTAATTTTAAAGCAATTATTTTCTTCTAATGATACACACTGATCATCCTTTTATGCATTAATCCATTTTTATGGTTTATCATAATTAATGAAGTGAAGGAGTTGATAAATGAAAATCATAGTCTCTAAATTTTCTTAGTCCTCAATTTTCCCTACTTTCTCTAACCAAATTGCTAGAGCTATCAACAAAAAAAAAATTTTACACCTGAATGACCAGCATTCATTCTTTGTCTTCTGGTGGTGATATAAATGAGAAGCTAAATGAATTGAATGCATTTAAGAGGAGAAACAAAAAAGTCTAATTTTTCTTTAAGTATGTTTATTTTATTTGGGAGTTGGCTCCTATTCCAAGGTTTGCTTTTGATGCTCAGACATTCTCAACTCACTCAGAAATCTAAGGTGAAACAAACATGAAAAAATGCTCAACACCACTAATCAGAGAAATGCAGATCAAAACCACAGTGAGATAGCATCTCACGCCAGTCAGAATGGCTATTACTAAAAAGTAAAAAACAACAGATGCTGGTGAGGTTGCAGAGAAGACAGAATGCTTCTACATAGTTGGTGAGAATATAAATTAGTTCAGCCACTGTGGAAAGCAGTTTGAAGATTTCTCAAAGAACTTAAAACAGACCTACTGTTTGACCTAGCAATCCCATTACTGAGTGTATACCCAAAGAAAAATAAATTGTTCAACAAAAAAGACACATGCACTTTTATGTTCATTCCAGCACTACTCACAATAGCAAAGACATAGAATCAACCTAGGTGCTCATCAACAGTGGACTGGATAAAGAAAATGTGGTACATATACACCACAAAATACTATGCAGCCATAGAAAAGAATAAAATCATGTCCTACGCAGTAACATGGATGCAGCTGGAGGCCATTATCCTAAGCAAATTAATGCAGCAACAAAAACCAAATACCGCATGTTTTCACTTATAAGTGGGGGCTAAACAATGGGTACATACGGACACAAAGATGGCAACAACAGACACTGGAGACTCCAAAAGACGGGAGGTGGGGGTGGAATGCTGAAAAACTACCTATTGGGTAGTATACTCACTGCCTGGGTGATAAGATCAATTGTACCCAAACCTCAGCATCACACAATATATCCATTTAACAAGCCTGCAAATGTACCCCCAGATCTAAAATAAAAGTTGAAATTAAGAAAAAAAGAAATTGAGGATGAAATAAGGTATAGACTGAGGCATTCAAATTAGCCTGAATCTATTATTGTAGATAGGCTTCTTGCAGTAACAGCTAAGCTTTGCCCTGTGTAGTATCTCTAATGTTACAAAATATACCACTGTCTTTGATTTTGCTCAAGTTATAGAACTCTGACCTGAGAATTCGAGTGTCAGAGGAAAAAACAAAGAAAGGTCATAGAGCTTTGCTAACATACCCTTATCGTCAAGGAAGAAGGAATGTTCAGGTGTTTATAAAGAATTATGATTATAGTTGGGGTAGGGAAAGATAAAAACAGTGAGATACTATAAATATGTATGACACAATCCCTGCTCTGAGTAAACTTATAATCTAATTGGAGAAACAAGCCTTTAATTTATGCACCAGGTTCCGTAATATGAATTAAGTAGCAAAAAGTATACAACAGTGTAAGTGTTGAGTGGCAGGGGATCAATCAAGTCCAGAGTTAGTAAGATGTAGTAGAAGAAGTAAGATTTGAGATTATTCTTGAAGAAAAGAAGAAAAAAAAAAAGCAATCTAGACAAGGAAAATAGTAGAAGCTAAAATGTAGTAGAAAACTGGTGATGGTCTTCTCAGGGGATTGTGATGTTAGTATTACTGAAGCAAATCATTTTTGAGTTTCAAGAAAACTTCTAGAATCAGTTTAGGTGATGATGTAAGTTTCCTCCTCTAAGACCAATGCCCAAGGTCCATCCCTCTTCCCTTTACTAGGAAGGGTGGAAGCAGTGGGGGAAGGGAAAAGAGGGAGAGAGAGAGAGAGGAAGGGAAGGAAAGAAGAAAAGGAGGAGAGGGAGAGAGGGAAGGAAGAGAGAGGGAGAACAATGACATTAAAAAATGACACAAAAAAGAAATGAAAAGCAGAGGTTGCCTTTTTGCAGGTGGAGAACAACGTGGGTTTTCGCAGGCAGAATATGGACACATTCTGTGCTATGTGATCCCCATATGCCAAGAATGTCATTAATTGGATAGAAAGGAAAGACGAGACTGGCCGAATGCAGCTCAGGAGATCAAGGGCTATATACTCATGCATTTTCACCTATGCTATGGAATCTTTGGTATAGCTGCACAGTATGTATAGGCTTTGTTAGGAGATTGACAGGAGCCTGAATTAATACTAGGATTTTAATAAATCATTGATTCCTGGCATTTTTGTTACCAAAAGATGGTCTCATAAACATACAGAGTCTTTGAGCTGGACAATAGAGAAAAAGGTATTTGGACAATGGCATAAGCTGGCGGAGGGGGGATGCCAGCCTAAAAGTTTATTGGAACTATTTGAAAAAGTTTGCAGAAAAGGTTTACTGGGAAGTGATTCGAAAGAATAAAGATCTTCATGGTAATATAACAGTAAGGACAGGTATGGTAGCTCACACCTATAATCCCAGCACTTTAGGAGGTGAAGGTGGAAGGATTACTTGAGCCCAGGAGTTTGAAACCAGCCTGGGCAACACAGTGAGACCCCGTCTCTGCAAAAAATACAATAGTTAGCCAGTAATGATGGTGTGCGCCTGTAGTTCCAGCTAGTCAGGATGCTGAGGTAGGAGGATTGTTTGAACCCAGGAGGTTGAGGCTGCAGTGAGACAAGGCTGTACCACTGCATTCCAGTCTGTGTGACAGAGCAAGACCCTGTCTCTAAAAGACAAACAGTAAGTGCTCCATACACATTATCTATGTGCCAAGCACTATGCTAAACACTTCATGTGCTTGATCTCATGTAATTCTATAAGATAAATAGTAGTTACCTTCTTACAGAAGAGGAAACTGAGGCTCAAAAGAAATTAAGTAAGCTGCCCATGATGACCTGACTCTATTATAACAAAGGCAGTATCTGCTTCAAAATATATAATTACTATAGTATCTATTTCTTCAGTGTTTTCCTCTATTTCCTTTGATAAGGTTATATGCAAAGTCATAAAAGAAAAATAATCTGCATTTCCTTTGTAAATTTTGTTAAGAAGGGAAACAAAAATTGAAAAGGATATTTCTGAATAAAGAGGGGGAATGGAGATATGGTGCTCATAGAGAAATACTTCCTAGGACACTAGGGGAAAGCAGTAAAACAGTCAAGATAATTCTCTTCTTTAACATGCTTCATCTAGCTATGTAGAGACTCATGCGAAAACAAAAAAAATGTACAAATAAAGAAAAGTTAGTGTATTTCATCTTCCCTCATTCACTTGCCATTCTGCAGGCATGAGATTATAAATTCCAATGAGCTTTGCTCACTTCATAACCTGGTCTTCTTGTCATTCTGGAACATACCAAGCTTCTTCCTATCACAGCATCTTCACACTGCTTGTTCCCTCCACTTAGAATTTATGGCTGACTTCTCAAGAACCATGCCTCAGTTCAGATGTTAGTTCTTCAGATTGACTTTTCCTGAACAACCTAGGTAAAATGCTTCTCTTCTTCCCTACTCAAAACCTACCCTCTTCCTCACACACTATCTAAATATCCTGCTTTTTCCTCTTCACAGCATGTATCACTATCTGAAGTTATTTTTTATTTTTATTAGTTTTTAATAGAAACAGGGTCTCACTCTATTTACCAGGCTGGTCTCAAACTCCTGGCCTCAAGCCATCTTCCCATCTTGGCCCCATAAAGTGCTAGAACTATAGGTGTGAGCAACCATGCCTGGGCTATTTTTTATGTTTTATTTTATGTATAAAAATTTATTCATATGAATATAAAGTTTTATTCATTACTATATCTCTAGTACTTACAAAAGTAGTTGGCACATAGTAAGCACGTAGTAAATATTCATTGAATGAATGAATGACCACAGTACCTCCCAATAGGAATAGGGCAAACCTAAAACAGATACATTTGGTAATGCTTCATAATTTACAAAGTGCTTACATACACTTCAATAGTCAATATCCCACTGGGGACTAATCTGCATATCAACTGGTTATATCAAAACACCTACAAATTAAACAATTCTATTTGCTATTACAAGTCTTAGCCTTATTTGCATGAAGGCCCTCAACTCAATTAAAATTCTTGGCATAGTTGTGTGCCTAGTTACTGTCTAAACTCCTTTCAAAGCACTGGTAAGAAGGACTTTTGATAGAATACAGAAGAGCAACAAAATATGCTATATCAATGAGTTCTGAAGTTTTTATTGCCATTTGCAACACACAAAGTTCCTGCTTTCATTTGCCAGAAATGTCCTTACAAACACTAAGGTTTTTATTTCTGCTTTTCAGACTAATACAAGTTACACTGCTCTGCACAGCTAGAAGAGAACACCATGGTTAACACATGAAAAATAGCTGGTCAAAGCAGGTAACTTTTTTGTTCATAACCCAGAGTTACTTTGAAATTTTCTGGGTATCTGAAGAGTGAATGACATTGAGGGTTGAGAATTCAATCTCATGTTCATACATTTTCTTTGCTGACTTACCCAAGAATTAGGATAAATTCTTTACGGATTTTATCCCATTCCAGTTTCACTGGCCTGGTGTTATTCTGAAGAATTAGCACCTCCATCTCCCACACGGGGCTTGACAAGAATCAACATATTTGGAATTGGTAGAAGACACAGGTAGCAAACACTTAACTTGCAGAAGTAATGACATTTCAAAAACACTGAATTATTGGTGTCCCCTCTACCAAATGATTTTTTGTTTTCATTTGCAGAATGAGGCTTAGGTAAAAAAAACACCATTAAGAATATCCTATGTTGGGGCCGGCCGCGGTGGTTCACTCCTGTAATCCCAGCACTATGGGAGGGCGAAGAGAGCAGATCACCTGAGGTCAGGAGTTCGAGACCAGCCTGGCCAACATGGTGAAACCCCATCTCTGTTAAAAATACAAAAATTAGCCAGGCATGGTGGCGCACACTGTCATCCCAGCTACTTGGGAGACTAGGGCAGGAAAATCGCTTAAACTCAAAAGGTGGAGGTTGCAGTGAGCTAAGATCACACCACTGAACTCCAGCATGGACCACAGAGAGAGACTCCATCTCAAAAAAAAAGCTAAACAAAAATGTTTCACTTAGTTTTAATTTTAAAATAAGTATTAAAAAAAGAAAATCCTACATTGGACTTAACAAAGAGAGCCCAGGTCCTTTCAGTGTCTCCAGTGGGAGTTATAATTATTTTTGCTGAACTGATGACTGAAGGTTTTTCCTACAGGGTATTTTCTTTTCAACAAGAGGCAGAGAGACTACAGTTCTCGTTGACCTCCATCCATCCAGATATCTGCTCTTAACTCATCAAACAGTTCTGTCTCATTACTAGGACATTACACATTGTTTCAGACCTCTTTTCACTATAAGAAATGAAAACAGATGTCTAATCCCTAGGACTTATACGGTGGAAAAGACAGTCCCACTCCTGGTGTAGACTCCAGTTACAAGAGTCCTTCTTAACTGACTGAAAATAACTAATCATTCGCTTTTTGTGATTTTATTACTGTGCAGCCCATTAGGTATTCATTAACTGATAATTTAAAAGATTTTTGTCTATAAATAGCATGTTTATCTTGGAAACACTGCTAGCAATTTCAGCTTAAAATTTTGCAATGTGGTTCATTTGCCAAAAAAGGGGGTGTTTTAAGTAAAATGCAATGTTCAATGCATCACATACACTTATTTTATGAAAGGTTTTTGGTTTTTTATCACGTCAGAGCAGGTACAACGTGAGAGGAGAAAGCTTATTGGATGAGCACATACGGCCGTACTTATTGAACTGCACATGGGTAAACAATATGGTAAGGAGACCATTAATAAACTCAATAATGGTATCAATAAATTGCAACAGAATACAGAAAATGGTAGTGCAAGCATGCATCTTTGAAAAGCTATGTAAAGCATTTGAAATTACCCAAATGAAGTCCCCTCCCTCACTTTGGTAGTAACTAAAGTTAACAAATCCTGGCTTTTGTCCTTCCCTTCCTGTTCTTCATTTTAACAAAGTTGGTTTTAAAAAAATGGTTGAGTGTGGTGGTTCATGCCTATAATCTGAGCATTTGGGAGGCCAAGGTGGGAGGACTGCTTGAGGCCAGGAGTTTGTGATCAGCCTGGGCAACATGATGAGACTTTCATCTCTACAATCAATCAGTCGAAATATGGAAGATAAAAGCAAATAGTAACAGAAAGAAGGGAAATCAACAAGATGTGGGAGCACCCAAGAGGCACACATATCAGTAAATGCTAAGTAGAATGAATAAAAGACCAAATTTTGGTCTTTAAATGTATTTCTATCTCCATTCTGTAAGTATGTATTCAAGAGATTATCATAATAAATTAGTAACTTATTTTTCAAATTTAATTTCATTAAGAAGGGAGGATGTATATTACTGATGATTAGATAAGCACACTAACTTTTATACAACAAAGTGCATATTTTCCTTTATAGTAATAATTGGGAAATTATACATTTATTCCACCACTAAATGTACTATACATTTTTTTAAAGCAAATCTCCTTTGGATTGCCTTTAGTATCACTTTAAAAATCCATAGAAGAAAATTTGCCTCATTACTTTAAAAATCCATCTCTTTTTTATTTTTTGAGACAGGCTCTCACTTTGTCACTCAGGCTGAAATGCAGTGGCATGATCACAGCTCACTGCAGCCTCAACCTCTGTGGGTTCAGGTGATCATCCCACCTCAGCCTCCAGAGTAGCTGAGAACACAGGTACATGATATCACAAGTGGCTAACTTTTGTATTTTTTGTACAGACAGAGTTCCACTATGTTGCCCAGGCTGCTCTTGAACTCCTGGACTCATGTAATCCGCCCACCTCAGCCTCCCCAAGTGCTGGAATTACAGGCATGAATCATCATGTCTGGCCTCTAATTTAAAAAAAAACACAAAAATCCACCTTGGTCACTATACTTATTTCCAAATGACTTTTGATTATTTCAAAAACAGAGATACCTTCAGTTTAAACACTTGAAAAGTATGGCAGGGAGGGGCCAAGATGGCTGACTAGAAACAAGTGCGGTCAGAGGCCCCCACTGAGGATGAAAATAACAAGTGAATCCTGCACTGGCAACTGAGGTATCCAGGTTCTCTCACTGGGACTGACTAGGCGGTTGGCATGACCCACAGAGAGCAAGGAAAAAAGCAGGGTGGAGTGACCGCCCACCTGGGAGCCACACATGGCAAGGGGAGCTCCCACCCCCAGCCAAATGAGATGGTGAATGATTGTGCTATTTCACCCGAGAAACCATGCTTTTCCCACAGATCTGTGCAACCTGTGGATCAGGAGATCCCTTCATGAGCCCATCCCACCAGGGCCTTGGGTCTCAAGCACAGAGCTGTGGAGATTCTCAGTGGTTGCTCAGTTGGAGACTGCTTAAGACTACTGAGTTCCTGGCAAGTAGGGGCAGCAGCCATGACTGCAGCTCCAATCTGCTGTTTTCCCCTGCCTGTGCCAGGGAGTCTGGGTGGTTTGGACCCAGTGGGAATTCCCCACAGCACAGCACAGCATAGCAGCTGTGGAAGACCATGGCCAGACTGCCTCTTTAGGCTGGACTCTGATCCATCCCTCCTCACCAGGCATGGTCTCCCTGTGGGAATTTCAGCAACTCCAGCCAGGGGGTTAGGGGCAGAACTCTGATCTCCCTGGGATGGAGCACCTGGAGGGAAGGGTGGCCGTGATCTCCACGGATCAGTGGACTTAGTCTTTCCCCCTGCTGGCTCTCAGAAATCCAAGCAGTCCAGACAAGTGGGATTCCCCCCAGTGCAGTACAGCCCCTCCAGCAAGGGGCAGCCAGAGTGCTTCATTAAGCAGGTCCCTTAGAACCCCAAACACAGGTCACTAGACACTTTATACAGCAGCATTCCTCCTGGCATTAGGTTGGTGCCCCTCTGGGATGGGGTTCCCAGAAGAAGGAGCAGGCAGCCATCTTTGCTGTTCTGCAGCCTCCACTGGTGACACCTTCAGGTACAGGAGAGACCCAGGTGACAAGGGTCTGGAATGGACTGTGAGCAAATGGCAGCAGCCCTATGGAAGAGGGACCCAACTGTTGAAAGAAAAACAAACAGAAAGCAACAACAACAACAGCATCAACAAAAAAGTTCCCATGAAAATCCCACCCAAAGTTCAGTAACCTCAAAGATTGATGTTAGATAAATTCATGAAGATGAGAAAGAATCCACAGAAAAACACTGAAAACTCAAAACGCCAGAGTGCCTATTCTCCTCCAAATAATCACAATACCTCTCCAGTAAGGGCATAGAACTGGGCTGAGGCTGAGATGGATGAACTGACAGAAGTAGGCTTCAGAAGGTGGGTAATAACGTACATTGCCGAGCCAAAGGAGCATATTCTAACCCAATGCAAAGAAGCTAAGAATTATAATAAAACATTGCAGGAGTTGTTAACAAGAATAACCAGTTTGGAGAAGAACATAAATGACCCGATGGAGCTGAAAAACACAAGAGAACTTCACAATGCAACCACAAGTATCAATAGCTGAACAGACCAAGCAGAGGAAAGAATTTCAGAGCTTGAAGACTTTCTTGCTGAAATAAAACAGGCAGACAAGATTAGAGTGAAAAGAATGAGAAGGAATGAACAAAACCTCCAATAACTATGGGATTATATACAAAGACTGAACCTATGACTGATTCAGGTTCTCCCCAATCCCTGAAAGAGATGGAGAGAATGGAACCAAGTTGGAAAACATACTTCAGGATATCATCCAGGAAAACTTCCCCAAGCTAGCAAGACAGAACAACATTCAAATTCAGGAAATCCAGAAAACCCCAGTAAGATACTCCATGAGAAGATCAACCCCAAGACACTTAATCATCAGATTCTCTAAGGTCAAAATGAAGGAAAAAATGTTAAGGGCAGCCAGGGAGAAAGGCCAGGGAAGCCCATGAGACTAACAGTGGACCTCTCAGCAGAAATGCTATAAGCTAGAAGAGAGTGGGGGCCAATATTCAACATTCTTAAAGAAAACAATTTCCAACCCAGAATTTCATGTCTAGCCAAACTAAGCTTCATAAATGAAGGAGAAATAAAATCCTTTTCAGACAAGCAAATGTTGAGGGAATTTGTCACCAGCAGGCCTGCCTTGCAAGAGCTCCTGAAGGAAGCACTAAATATGGAAAGGAAAAACCATTACCAGACACTACAAAAACACACTGAAGTACAAAGACTAATGACACTATGAAGCAACTACATTAACAAGTCTGCAAAATAACCATCAAGCATCATAATGACAGGATCAAATTCACATATAACAATATTAACCTTAAATGTAAATGGGTTAAATGCTCCAATTAAAAGACACAGAATGGCAAGCTGGATAAAGAGTCAAGACCCATTGGTGTGCTGTATTCAAGAGACCCATCTCATATGCAAAGGCATGCATAGGCTCAAGGAAAATTTACTGAGCAAATTGAAAGCAGACAAAAGCAGGGGTTGCAATCCTAGTTTCTGACCAAACACACTTTAAACCAACAAAGATTTTTTTAAAAGACAAAGATTTTTTAAAAAGACAAGGAAGAGCATTACATAATGGTAAAGGGTTCAATTCAACAAGAAGACCTAACTACCCTAAATATATATGTACCCAATACGGGAGCACCCAGATTCATAAAAACAAGTTCTTAGAGAGTTACAAAGAAACTTAGACTCCCACACAATAATAGTAGAAGACTTTAACATCCTGCTATCAATATTAGATAGATGATCAAGACAGAAAATTAACAAAGATATTCAAGACTTGAACTCAGCTCTGGATCTAGTGGACCTGATAGATATTTACGGAACTCACCACCTAAAAACAACAGAATATACATTCTTGCTGCCACATGGCACTTACTCTAAAGTCAATCACATGATTGGAAGTAAAACACTCCTCAGCAAATGCAAAAGAACTGAACTCATAACATTCTCTCAGACCATAGGGCAATCAAGTTAGAACTCAAGATTTAGCAACTCACTCAAAACCACACAACAACATAGAAATTGAACACCCTGTTCCTGAATGACACCTGGGTAAATAATGAAATTAAGGTAGAAATCAAGAGGTTCTTTGAAACCAATGAGAACACAGAGACAATGTACCAGAATCTCTGGGACGCAGCTAAAGCAGTGTTAAGAGAAAAATTTATAGCACTACATGCCCACATCAAAAAGCTAGAAAGATCTTAAACTGACACTCTACAATTACAACTAAAAGAACTAGAGAACCAAAATCAAGCCCCAAAGCTAGCAGAAGACAAGAAATAATCAAGATCAAAGCAGAAGCGAAGGAGATAGAGACACAAAAACCCTTCACAAAAACCCCAACAAATCCAGAAGCTGTTTTTTTTTTTTCTTTAAAAAAAAAAAATAGACTAATAAAATAGATAGACTACTAGGTAGACTAATAAAGAAGAAAAGAGAGAAGAATCAAATAGACACAATAAAAAATGATAAAGGGAATATCACTGCTGATCCCACAGAAATACAAATAATGATCAGAGAATATTATAAATACCTCTATGCAAATAAACTGGAAAATCTAGAAGAAATGGATAAATTCTTGGACACATACACCCTCCCAAGACTGAACCAGGAAGAGGCTGAATAACTGAATAGACAACTAACAAGTTGTGAAATTGAGGCAGTAATAAATAGCCTATCAACTGAAAAAAGCTCAGGACCAGACAGATTTACAGTTGAATTCTACCAGAAGTACAAAGAGGAGCTGGTACCATTTCTTCTGAAACTATTACAGACAATTGAAAAGGAGGGAATCCTCCTTTTCATTGCCAGGATGCAAGGCTGGTTCCACATATGCAAATCAATAAATATAATTTATCACAAAAACAGAACTAAAGACAAAAACCACATGATTATCTCAAAAGACATGGAAAGGCCTTTGATAAAATTCAACAACCTTTCATGTTAAAAACTGTCAATAAGCTAGGTATTCATGGAATATACCTCAAAATAATATGGTATTATTATTTAATGACAAACCCACAGCCAATATTATACTGAATGGGCAAAAGCTGGAAGCATTCCCCTTGAAAATCGGCGCAAGACAAGGATGGCTTCTCACCACTCCTATTCAACATAGTACTGGAAGTTCCAGCTAGGGCAATCAGGCAAGAGAAAGAAATAAAGGGTATTCAAATAGGAAGAGAGGAAGTCAAACTGTTTGCAGATGACATGATCCTGTATCTAGAAAACCGCATTGTCTCAGCTCAAAAGCTTCTTAAGCTGACAAGCAACTTCAGGCAAAGTCTCTGGATACAAAATCAATGTGCAAAAATCACAAGTATTCTTATACACCAACAGACAAGCAGAGAGCCAAATCATGAATGAACTCCCATTCACAACTGCTACAAAGAGAAGACAGTACCTAGGAATACAACTAACAAGGAAAGTGAAGGACCTCTTCAAAGAGAATGACAAACCACTGCTCAAGGAAATCAGAGAGTACACAAACAAATGGAAAAACATTCCATACTCATGGATAGGAAGAATCAATATCATGAAAATGGCCATACTGCCCAAAGTAATTTAGAGAGTCAACGCTATTCCCATCAAACTACCATTGACATACATTCTTCACAGAATTAGAAAAAAAAATCTCCTTTAAAATTCATATGGAACCAAAAAAGTGCCCATATAGCCAAGACAATCCTAAGCAAAAAGAACAAACCCAGAGGCATCATGCTACCTGACTTCAAACTATACTACAAGGCTACAGTAACCAAAACAGCATGGTACTGGTACCAAAACAGATATATAGAGAATTGGAACAGAACAGAGGCCTCAGAAATAACACTACACGTCTACAACCCTCTAATCTTTGACAAACCTGAAAAAAAGAAGCAATGGGGAAAGGATTCCCTATTTAATAAATGGTGCTGGGAAAACTGGCTAGCCATATGCAGAAAACTGAAATTGGGCCCCTTCCTTACACCTTATAAAAATTAAATCAAGATGGATTAAAGTCTTAAACATAAAACCCAAAGCTATAAAAACCCCAGAAGAAAATCTAGGCAATACCATTCAGGACATAGGCACCGGCAAAGAGTTCATGATGCTGTCCCCAAAAGCAATTGCAACAAAAGCAAAAATTGATAAATGGTATCTAATTAAACTAAAGAACTTCTGCACAGCAAAAGAAATTATCATCAGAGTGAACAGGCAACCTACAGAGTGGGAGAAAATTTTTTGCAATCTATCTGTCTGACAAAGGCCTAACATTCAAAATCTACAAGGAACTTAAATTTACAAGAAAAACACAACCCATCAAAAAGTGGGCAAAGGACATGAATAAACACTTCTCAAAAGAAGACACTTATGCGGCCAAGAAACATGAAAAAACACTCAACATCACTGATCATTAGAGAAATAGAAATCAAAACCATAATGAGATATCATCTCACGCCAATCAGAATGGCAATTATTAAAAAGAAACAACAAATGCTAGCAAGGCTGTGGAGAGAGAGAATGCTTTTACACTGTTGGTGGGAATGTAAATTAGTTCAACCATGGTGGAAGACAGTGTGGCAATTCCTTTCCTCAAAGACCTAGAATCAGAAAACCATTTGACACAGCAATCCCACTACTGGATATATACCCAAAGGAATAGAAATCATTCTATTATAAAGATATATGCATGCGTATGTTCACTGCAGCACTATTAATAATAGCAAAGACATGGAATCAACCCAAATGCCCAGAAATGATAGACTAGATAAAGAAAATGTGGTACATATACATCATGGAGTACTATGCAGCCATAAAAAGAAATGAGATCATGTCCTTTGCAGGGATATGGATGGGGCTGGAAGCAGTTATCCTCAGCAAACTAACGTAGGAACAGGAAACCAAATACCGCATGTTCTCACTTGTAAGTGTGAGCTGAATAATGAGAACACATGGAAACAGGGAGGGGAACAACACACACTGGGGCCTGCTGGCAGGGGTGGGGGAAGTTTAGGGGAGGGAGTGCATCAGGATAAATAGCTAATGCGTGTTAGGCTTATTACCTAGGTGATAAGTTGATAGGTACAGCAAACCACCATGGCACATGTTTACCTATGTAACAAACCTGTACATCCTGCACATGTATCCCAGAACTTAAAATAAAATAAAGTATGTACAAGTCATGGGGACCCTCCAATGTTTCTTGCATCCAGCCCCTCCTTTTCATTCCCATAGCTATTGTTCCAGTACAAGCTGGCATTTCCCCTTCCCAGGAGCTCTCTTAACTAGCATCTCTCTCATGATCAACTGTACACAGTAGTGCCAGGATCATACTCTCAAAGTATAGCACCTATCTTTTCACCACCTTGCTCAAAAATCTTCAGTGGCTTTCAGTACAGTAGAGAAAATACTCCACTCTCTCATTTTCTAACACTTATATGGTGCTTGTTATGTGCCAGGCATTGTTTTAGATGTATTATTGTGTATTATTCCTCATAACAACCCTGTGATGTAGGTACAAATCTTATCCCCATTTTACAGAGGAGAAAACCAAGACACAGTTCAAGTCACTTGTCAAAGGACACGGTATGTTTCAGCATTGGGGTTAGTACCCTGGGACTCTAGCTCCAAAGTTCTATCTCCCTCTTTTTCTGTCTCACCATTCTCTGACTGAACCAAATGCTTTTCTGCTTTGGGGTCTTTGCTTACAATTTTCTCGTTTCCTGCTATACTCTTCTCCCATATCTTCCTATATATACCCATCAAGATCTGAAATGCCACCTCTTCCATGATGCTCACCCAGAGACGCTGATTCCACTGTATACAGTTATCTACTATAACATTGTATTTTCTCCTTTTTTTGGACCTCTGAACTTTTTACTGGCCTCCTGCTCCCCTAAGGGCACCCTGCTTCTGCTGGCTTAATGTTTCAGAACTTTGGTGTCATCGGTCTCAGACACCACTTCACCATCCACTATCGGGCAGGTGGTGGTCTTTTGGATGGTTTGCATGGAGTTGCTGCTGTCCAGGGCATCACCAAGATCGAAGTCCTCGCCCTCTTCCAGCAGGCGGCGGTAGGTAGCGATCTCAGCCTCCAGGTTAACCTTGATGTTCTGGAGGGCCTCATACTCCTAGGCCTGGCGCTACCCCTCTGCCCGGGTCTGTGCCAGCTCTGACTTCAGGTAAAGCAGGATCCCATTGAGCTGCTCCATCTGCAGGGCATAGTGGGCCTCCACCTCCCTCAGGCTATTCTCCAAGCTGGCCTTCAGATTTCTCATGGAGTCCAGGTCAATCTCCAAGGACTGGACTGTACATCTCAGCTCCATGAGTGTCATCTCAGCAGCTCCAACCTTGACGGGCTGCGTGATGACCACTGTGGTGCTCTCTTCAATCTGCTGAGACCAATACTTGTCCAGCTATTCTTGGTTCTTCCGAGCCACCTTGTCATATTGGGCCCAGATGTCTGCCAAGATCTTGACGAGGTCCTGAGATTTCGGGATCTACCTCCACAGTCAACCCAGAGCTGGCAATCTGGGCTTGTAGGCCTTTTACTTCCTCTTCGTGGTTCTTCTTCAAGAAGAGCAGCTCTTCTTTGAGAGCCAATATCTCTATCACCAGCTGTAGCCGAGTGACACTGGTGTCATCAATGACCTTGCGAAGCCCATGGATGTCGTTCTCCACAGACTAGTACATGGCCAGCTCCGTCTCATACTTGACTTTAAAGTCATCAGCAGCAAGACAGGCACTGTCGATCTGCAGAACAATGTAGGCGTTGTCCACAGTATTTGTGAAGATCTGAGCCCTCAGGTCCTTGATGGTGCGGAAGTAATGGCTCCAGTCTCTGAAATGGGGTCCTTTCTTCTCCAGGTGCTCCCAGATTTTGCTCTCTAGCTTCCAGTTCTCCATCTCCAGGTTCCTCACTCTGTTCAGGTAGGAGGCCAGGTGGTCGTTCAGGTTTTGCATGGTCTCCTTCTCGTTCTGGATGCCTCCCATTCCTGCCAGATCCCCGGCCATCCCCATGGCCAGGCCCCCAGACCCCATGCCGCCCTGGAAGCTAGTGGAGTGGGACACAGAGATCCGGGAACTAGAGCCCCCGGTGCCTGCATAGACGCTGGCCGTGCTGCTGACTGGCCAGGCACCGTAGCTGGGCACCTGGACAGAGCCCAGGGACTGGTAGTTGGTGGAGAAGGTGGAGTGAGTGGTGAAGCTCATGCTGTCCACAGAGAAGAGTGAGAGGACAGGACTCAGGCTTTGCTGATGACCTGTATTTTCTAGTATGTTAATTTGAATGTACATTTCTAAGTTATAATTCTTAGAAGAGAACCATTTCTTATTTTTATATTATATTATTTTTATTCTATCTTATTTCTCACTGTCCACCTTCAGACTTAGTAACTGTTCCTGACACAAGGGAGACTGCTGCGCAATAGCTACAACTGCAGTAAATAAGCTAATGGTTGAAATCATGATATTTAAACAATACAGGCCAAGTGTAGTGGCTCATCCCTGTAATCCAACACCTTGGGAGGCTAAGGCAGGAGGATTGCTTGAGGCCAGAAGTTCAAGACCAGCCTGGGCAACATAGTGAGACCCCTATCTCTAAAACAAAAATTGAAATACATACATTATAGACACTAAATAAATATTAATTGACCTGCAAAGATAAGTATATTCAAAAGACTCTAACACAAGCTCTGAGGGCAATTCCAGAACAGTTTTTGACACTGATATAATAAATACATAGCATTCCAAGAGAATCACTTTGAAAATAACCAAAGATTTTTATGGCTTCAACTATTATTTATTGAGTACCTACTACATGCCAAACATAAAAATATGAAAAGACAAAAATAAAACTCCTGAAGTGTTTAATAAAAAATAATCACTCTAGCTCCCTCATATTTTTAAGGAAAGAGGTCTAAATGATAAAGTATCATTGGGAATTCTGCTGTGGTATAAAAACATGCCAGCTGGGCACAGATCTCCCTTCAGTGGGAGTAATCATCACTAGGAACCCAAAGAAAAATTCCTAAAAACAATGGGATATAATGCATATACCCACCACCCCTGCTCCACACCCTGCCAGGAATTTGCAGGAAGCCTCATGTTTTGTATATTTCACATATAGTAACTACTATCTATGAAATTTATGGGAATTTGATACTCCCGGGTAAAAGATGCCATATTTGTTCAAAGTATAAACAAAAACGATAGCTTCACCTACCATTAAAAATACAGCTTTAAAAGAAAATCAAACAAAAAGAGGGGAAGATGGAAATTCAGCTTTAATATATCTATTAAGGGGTATGTTTAAAGCTGAACTATTTCCTAGATCTCTATATGATAATATCCTCAGCAGAGAGTCTAGGTTTTTAAGAACTGTAGATTTTTCTTCATTTCCACAGATGTCTGCTTCTATTTTGAGATGTCTGATTCTTCTGATGAAATAAACCCAATCAAAATGTTCATTTTCTTTCAGTTTTTGTTTATTTAATTAACATGATTTTCTACATGATTATAAAGGCCATAATTATATTATCAAATCCCTGTCAAAGTAATGACTTAATGTAAAATGTTAACACTTAGCAGTGCTTAAAACAATATTAAAAAAAAAACACAAAACACTGTGTATGAATAGGGTGAATTTATTCAGACTATTTCCTCTGGAATGCAAATGAAAATTTTGGCTATGCTTATTTTTTTATTATTATATATTATTGCAAGGAGAAACAGTTTTTAGCCTTTATGAACAGTGAATGTCTACCCCAAACCAAGATCTTTTTCTGATTGGTTTATAATGGGCACCAGCTATTATGAAACCAGGAATGATAATATGACAAAATAACATAGGACAAGCAAGGTACACACTACCAGGTAATATTTTATACTTAAAATATTTGGGGATAACACAATCAGAAGTATGGTACTAAAAGGGATTTCATTAGAATTTTCTCTTTCCTTTGGTCAGAAACACATGCACATAGCAATTCTAAATACGTTAAGAATATTCTTTGTTTTCAACCTCTCAGAGTTAGAGAGTCTATCATTCTCTTTTGTCTTCCATTCTGTGTTTGTATGCTCCACTGAAGTCTATTTCTCTTCTTTTGTCCTGAAGATGGAGAACTGGCAGTCACCTTTCTGTAGTAAGAACCTTTGTGTACTTGAAGATAATGTTTAATCACTCATCAGCCTTACTGTTTCCAGAATAAAAACAAAGTAGAAGGTTTTGTCTTTTGTTTTTTAAGGATGTCAGAGGATATGGTTTATTATTGACCCATATATAACATTCAAAATCCTTACAAGCAAGTGAGGGAAGAAGAAAGGAATACACAAGAATAAAGGTCCAGCAGGCCAGCTGGAATGTAAAAGAAAGGCTAAAAGGAAGAAATAAAGAAAACATTCATGGAGAGCTTCAAAAATAATATTTGAGTGCTTATGATATGCAAGGCACTGTGCAGAGTCCTTTATACAATTGTCGTCATCACCATCCTACTAGCTAACACTCACTGAACACATACTTTTTGTCAGGTACCATTCTAAGTGCTTTTCATGAGTGAACTCACATAATCTTCAGGATATCCCAAGGATGGGGTTATTACTACATTTGAGAAAGTAAACTGAAACATAAGTTCATAATACCTTCATATATTTGGTGCTTTCTATAAGGTTAGACATACTATTTCTTTTTGACAGATGAGAATACTCAGGATCACAGATTAAGTAACATGCTCATGATCAAAACGGCTAGGAAGTGACAGAGCTGCGATTTAAACCCAGCATTGTCTGATTCCAAAGTATTTCTGACTACAGTAAATCTTCAATATCATCAACCGGTTCTTGGAAACTGACTTTAAGTAAAACAAGATACATCGGGTCTTTGAATAACCATGTGTCATTATAATGCTGACGATTAAAAAATCATTTTTTTTATTTATTGTATCACTTAAAGTTAGTTTTCAACAACCTCTCAATGTTAAGTGAGGACTCACTGTACATGCTTAACTTGATTGAGAGAAGAAAATTAATAATGATGATGATAAGCATGAGCAGTTACAGAGCTTGTGTTATATGCCAGGCACTGTTGAAAGTATAACTATTAACATATTTAATCCTGATAACAATCCTATGAGAATAGGTACTATTATTATTTCCATTTCACAAATGAGGAAACTGAGACACAGAGAGACTAATGTACTTAGTGTTATTCAGCTGCTAATTAGGAAATTGGGCCTCAAATCCAGTCCCAGAGCCATGCTCTTACCAAAGCACTATTAAAATATATAATGAAAGCAATTGTTTGGGATACTAAGAATGGTCTCACAGGTAAATATACATTGACACTATTATATAGCTAATATTCATTGAGTGCTTACTAAACTCTTCTAATAGACATTGTAATGTGCCACCCAACTCCCCCATAAAGAATAAAGGATTTATTTCCACAGCTAAAAAGATTGGTAAAAGACAATACCCCTTAGTTGCTGTCAGCTCCTAGGAGGCTGAAAAAAACCTGCCTCAGTGTTGGCTGAGGTCTTTCTTGGAATGTACTGCAGCTCACCTACCACAGGTATTGACAGCACCCCCTAATAAATACACTGAATGTTAATCTCAGGTCTGCTTCTCTAGGAAAGCAACCTATGACAATACTTAATCTCATTTAACTCACATGATCCTATACATTAAGTGTTATTATCCTCATATATTCATTTTACGAATTAAGACACTCAAGCTTAACTTGCCCAAGGTCACAGAGCTAGTCAAGGATGGAGTCAGAACTTGAACTGAGACTGTCTAATTCGGAGGCTTCACTCTCAACATCTGTGTGATTGCAGAGGAAAAATACTTCAGTGAGAACTATCATTGGTTTAGCATGTATTTTTTGTTTAAAGCAGAGGTAAGAAGAGTAGTTGAAAAGACCTGAAACGCAAACAAAGTCTCCTGAAACAATTTTTCCTTCAGGTCTTCTACAACTTATTTCTTGAGAAGAAAGAACTGAGGATAAAGTTGCCATATGATAGGGAAGAGGAAGATATTCAATTAAAAATATACCTTTATATATTAAATTACCTTGAATTCAAAGATAAAGGTTTCACTCTCCAATATGAAATGTTTATAATTTAATACACCTGTATAGCATCTTGCCTCATATGAAGGAAGTTGAGAACATAAAATGCCAGCATGTGGCCCTAACTTTAATGAGAAGTTACAGTATGTTATCCATCTATAATATCCTAAAAATATGGAGTACTCTTAAACGGTAAGATGGGATGAGATGGCTTGAGGTGGCATAGGGCCATAGCTTTTGCCTCAGTTATGATGGTATACAATCACAGATTTTATCCAATGTTGTAAATTTCCTGGTGCTTTTCTCCATCTTTATTGCTTTTTCCAGGATAGAATCACTCAAGACATATACAAATCTCTTCACTCATGTAGGCTTAAGTTGTGTGGAATCCACTTTTTAAAATTATACTTTTTTGTAATTGCCCATATTTCCAGCAGAGAAAAGGGAAAATCTGCAACTAAAAAAAAAATCCAAATATTAAATGTATCCTCTCAGTATTTGTATGTTCTGGGTACATCTTTGATTTCAATTAAAATACAGAGTAAATAAAAAATATACCCAGACATAAGAGGGCCTGAAAAATCCAGTTCAGAGAAAATGAGATGCAGTTAGCAAAGATTACATGCATCAGTGAACTGTACTAAATTGAACACTTTTAAATGCCACAGATTTTCACCGTGAAACTGGGGAGTTTGAAAGAAAAATCAATAATGTTGGGGAAGGGAAACCTTCTTCACACATCTCTAATTAGTCATAACAGAATCTGGTGGATTTCCATATTATGACTCGATCAAACTTGTGAAATTGGTTTTGATCCCAGACTCACTTGGTACATCTTCCAGAAGAAGCTCCACTCCAGATAATCAAAGGTTTTTTCAACCTTGAGTGAGCCTCAAGATCACTCTTTCAGTGTGCACCCATCCTATATTATGTTCAGTGTCTGTATAATGACAACAGCAATCTCCATGGGTTTACCCTGTAAGAGCTCCATTTCTAAGAACAGGCAAAGTATCTTCAAACTGGTTGGCTTCAATTTTAGCATGAGCCTTCAAAATCTATATTAGTAAGTGAAACCAGGCATAAAGAGGCACACTTCTTCAGATCTTTCTTTTTTTAATAAATCGAATAAATACTGGCCACATTGTTTGTATTAGGGCATGCACCCTTCTGTAAAGTCATTGCTCAAGTCTAATAATGGAGTAGGTAAAAGGTTTCTGTATTTTTCTGCATAATCAATACCAAAGCTGCTGATGCAAATTTATTTGAACTCCAGGGAACATATCCTTTGAAGTTCTGGGAAAATTTTAAATATAGTGTGCAAATCAATAAGTGAACAAAAACATCTCTGTCAATGTGTTCATTTTTATTCAGAGAGGAAATATATCTTTAAGTGTAATCTCTCTCTCACTCCCTCTATGAACCTTTTCCCCAAATCATTTCTTTTACAAAAGAAACTCATAACAATCAGCTGAACAAAAAACATCCCTTTTGGCATAATTATAAGTGGTATGGAGGTACCTCTCTCAACAGGATGATTCTTCAAGCCCTAAATAATCTTCCTCTTTCTACCCTTTTATAACGTTCTATTTTTCTCTTTACCCATCATTTCACATCCAAGTTTTGGAGCCTGAGTTAACTAGGATGGTTTGAGGGCATTTCCACAAGGCCTAATTTGGTAACATGTCTTGTTTTGAATGGGATGCATCTATGAAATTAAAAAAAAAAATTTTTTCATGACTGCCTATTTTCACAGTCCACTAAGCAAAAACACAAAGCGATTTTTTTTTTCCTTACCCCTATCTTCCCTTTCTCCCTTCATTCTCTCTCTTCCCCTGTGGAGTTCAAATTTAAAAAAGGTGAAAATTGAAGCTGTTGTACACAAGGCGATTGCAACATGCATATTTGATTTTTACGACGGATCTAAATTGCTGAATAAGGCCATGGAACAAAGGGAGACTGCAGCTTCCTGCCCATCACATGCAGCCACTGAATGCAGAACAAAAGCTTCGGCCATTAGGGGCTCAGCAGGGAGACACATTATATAAATGACTTTGTCTTCTCTGCCCCCTCCCCCCCACTGGGTGCACTGGACAGGGATGGGTGTGTGTGTATGTATGTCTATGTGTTATGATTTGCTAGGGCGAGAGATAAGAAATCCTAGGAGTAGCAATGGGAATAGAAATGAACAGCACATTAAGATTCAAAAGGGCCACGTTTTCCTTACTACATCAGTGTAGCTCTTAGTGCTGTGGTGAGAGCGCCACCTAAGACAACTACTCCCCTACCAAACTTGGTGTGTATTCAGAGTAACCTGTAGCTTTTCTTTATGCTGTTTTGTTTCTTTCAACAGGAATGATGAAGTAGAAGGAAAAAACATTTAGAAAAATACAGAGCCCTAGAATTCCAAGGTAATTACTAGGTTGGCTTCAAGAACAAACAGACATACAGTTTACTGTGGCACCAGTTTCTTAGGAAAATACACTCAAATTCCTCCTTCCAGGCTCAAGGCTTTTCTATGGGCAGGACAAGAGATGGTATCAATAAAAATGTCCTAAGCTATTACATAGCAGAGTCAGTCTATTTTTAGGAGGCCCCCTGTGGTGGTGACTTGAATAGGTACTACTGTTTTATCTAGCTTGAAAACCCAGCAATCCCGCACATACCTTCTCAACAATCTCTGCACAGTATTTCAGTTTTGTAGAAGAATTTTATTAATTTTATTAATTTTTTCTTTTTATTTTCCTCATCCCTGTGAATTACCTGAAGATGTGGAAGAATTTTAGTAAGCTTCACAAAGGTGAATCTTTTTACTACTTCTGGTATCAATGAAAGGGGTAAGGAACAGGAGAGAGTCTCTGCAGATTCTAGGCTGAAGCACAAACTGTACATTATTAAAGATGACACAGTGAACTGGGTATGATAGGACTGACACCCAGGGTCAATGGACCCCTATTTCCACTCCAACTGTCACTAAACATTTCATGTGGGGAAACGTCTCTGTGGTAAGTTTCTACTTCCGAAATTGTACTAGGATTTTCCAATAATCCTCCAACTCTCTAATACAGTGAAGAAAGCAGTCCTACTGTGAGCCAAAATAACTGAGGGCCTTTCTATCGTGTGCGTGGAACCAGAACTGAGGGTTCTTGGAGAAAATAAGTCTCAAAGACAAAACCAGCATAAGGGTGTATCTTGAAGTCACCTAACAATAACTGAACTGAGTAAAGCTAGCTAAGGGAAATGCCATGAGACAAGTGCCATTGGTCATATACCATCATTACTCTGTCAAAATGGGCTATTCATTTTAAAATAAGGTAGAATCTTATGACTTATATAAAAGCTGAGAGGTTATGAGGGACAAAGAGGGGGTTGTCACTGTAGAATAATTCAGTTCTGAGCTACAGAGGTCACCAGGCTATCTTTTTATCAGTTCTTTTGGGTCTCACTTTAAGGGGGTATTGAAATATTTTTTAAAAAGATATTTAAATCTTTTTATTGGATGGGAGACGGTCTCTGCTTCATGGATTACAGATAATAGAGAGACTTACGCTTATCAATAGTTTTAAGTAACCAGGATGAATAGGTTAGGGAGAGTCCCTTAACTCTATATGGCCAGTGGTGAGGGGGTAACAGTCAATATGGATAAATAAGCAGATGGATGAGTACAATAGAGATGAGATTGCTGAATACTTTATTCACTTATTCAGTTATTAAATATTCATTATTGGACTACTAGGATTTCATATACTGTGGATTCTATGTGGATAAGAAAGGCACAGTCCCTGCCCTAAATAATATAATAATCTTATGGTTGAGCGTTGCACAGAAGACATAGAATAGTTATACAAATACATACACAGGTTAACAAATGACAAAAGATAAAAAAAGTGAAATGTTCTATGAGAATGTTAACTGGGAGGACCTGTCTCATCCTTTAATGAGCAGGCGATGTTAAGTTCAGGCAGGAAAGAAAAAGTTAGATATGCTGTCACCACCTACATTTCACCTTTTGGAGTGCATCTTAAGATATCAATTAAAAATATGAGTCAAGGAAATTATGTATTTCTTTAGGTTCTTACATATCTTCACCTCTCCTTTACCCTATCAAAAAAGGAAACTTTATTATTTTGCTTAAAAGTAAAACAAAATACCAATTTAGCCACAGGCCTTAGGTAATTCAAATTTAATTCAGAGTAAAAGCCCAAGGTCACAAGGCTGTAACTGTTCTATCCAATATGGCAGCCACTAGCCACATGTGGCTGTTCATACATTTAAATAAAATGAAGTAAAATTTTAAAAATTCAGTTTCTCAGCTATACTATCTACCCTTCAAGTGTTCATTAGCATACTGTACTCTACAGCTAGAGGCTATTAAATTAAAATTAACTAACATTAAATATGCAGTTCCTCAATGGCACTAGCCATGTTCTGAGTGCTCAATTTCAAGTGAGTAATGGCTATCATAGTGAACAGTGCAGATACAGCATTTCCATCATCACAGAAAGTGCTATTGGATAGTACTGCAAAACTACCTGGCACACTGTTCCTTCTCCAACTTCACTTTTTACTCTTTTCTCCTTGCTCATGCCCCTCCAGCCATGGTAAAATTCTTACTGCTGCTTGGGCATACTAGGTATGCTCCTACTTCAGGGCTTTTCCATGATTTGGCCCCTACTTTCCTCTCCAGTTCCTTGTCTCTACACTAGCCATGCTGGCTTCCTCTCTCTGTCATTCCCCGTCTTTCTTGTCCTAGGACTTTACACCTTTCCCTGAAAGGCTCCTTTCCCTGGAAGGCTCCTCCCTCCCTGCTTTACTTTTCCTTCAAATATAACCTCACTTATCACTTCATTAGGAAAGCCTTTTCTGACTAGATCAAATTTTCCTGTTACAAACTCATGTTCCTTTCTCTCATAGCACTTATTACAGTGGCAGGTTTACATTTATTGTGTCATTTTTAAATTCATGACAGACTCTTCAAATCCACTGAGAGCTCCATGAGGGCAGGGACCATGTCTGTTTTTGATTACCACTGTATTCTCAGAAGGTAGCAGAATGAATGCAAAAAGTAGGAGTTTAACGAACATCTATGACTGAATTATGAATGAATGAATGCTGGGGAATGACAGCCAATGGTATAATAAGTTAAAAGATGTATGTTGTGTTGCATCTTCCATGCATATCAAGCACCCAAATTTCAAAGGTTATACACAGTGAACAAAAATGAATGACAGAAATTGTAAAAATGTGGGAGGTGTGAAGTACTTCTTTTAGGTTGATAAAAAAAGTACTGCTCCCCCAAAGAAAAACTATTATTTGAAAATGATAGATTTATGAGAGTTATTTGTATTATTTTTGCTTAGCTAAATTATCTAATATTTTCCATAATCATATATTAATATTGTAAGAATGTCATTTTTTACTGCAACATAAAATCATTCTGGCTTCAGTGCAGCAGAAAACCAAAGTATCTCAGAGGGGCAGCAGTTAACCATAGGAGAGCTTTTTCCCACCCCCCCTTCTAGACAGATAAGAGTTGAATTCTTGGTTCATGGCTAGCTGAGCATAGATTTCAATAATCATTCTCATTCTTATATATTAATTTCAAAGTAAAAGATTTTCATTTACAGATTGGTTTCTGATACTGGGTTTGCTCCCAAAATTACATGATCTTTCTTTTGAATGTAACGAGTCCACATATTCTACCAATTGTGATTAGTTCTGAGGAATTAAATATATTCACTTATTCAACAAACATTTTTGCATTTTTTTTTTTTTTTTTGAGACAGGGTCTCACTCTGTCCCCCAGACTAGAGTGCAGTGGCACGATCTTGGCTCACGGCAACCTCCGCAGCCTGGGTTCAAGAGGTTCTCCTGCCTCAGCCTCCCAAGTAGCAGGGATTACAGGCACGCGCCACTATCACCTGGCTAATTTTTGTATTTTTAGTGGAGACGGGGGTTTCACCGTGTTGGCCAGGCTGGTCTCGAACTTCTAACCTCAGATGATCCACTCACCTCAGCCTCCCAAAGTGTTGAGATTACAGGCATGAGCCACTGTGCCCTGCCTTTTTGTATGCCTTCTGTACATAAGGCATTGTGTTAGGGAAATGGTTGGCAAAACACGTATTAATACATCTCTTTCAGCCCTACTAACCTAGCTAATTCCTAGGTGAGCATGTAAGATAAAAATTCACTTACCAACTGTCACACATATTATTTCATCATACTCACAATATTTTAATAAATAATTTTTTAATGAGTGCTATTTGTAGATGTGTGAAAAATACTATATTGGTATTATTTTCATAAGGGGTCTCTGTCACCCAGGTTGGAATACAGTAGCACAATCATAGCTCACAGCAACCTAAACTCCTGGGCTCAAGTGATCCTCCTGCCTCAGCCTCCTGAGTAGCTGGCATTACAAGTATGAGCCACTATGCCAGCTGAAAAGTAATTTTTTTTTGGGGGGGGGGTGATACGGTTTGGTTCAGTCACCCAGAGTGGAGTGGAGTGGTACAGTCTCAGTTCACTGCAGCCTCAACCTCCCCGGGTTCTGATGATCCTCCCACCTCAGCCTCCTGAGTAGCTGAGACTATAGGCATGCACCAGTATACCTGGTTAATTTTTTTATTTCTTGTGAAGTTGGGGTTTTGTCATGTTGCCCAGGTTTGGAAAAACACTTTTACAGAGATATTCTCTTAGCACGGTTTTTGCCATTGAAAATTTAAGTGCTCAATAATAGTTACATAAATGATAATATAACCATATAATGGAATATTACACAACTATTAAAACGTCATACAACTATTAAAATATAGTGGCAGAAGTATATTTACTGCTATGGCAAGATATTGATATGCTGGTAAACGCAAAAGGTTTCAAAACTGTAACAACTTACTATACAAGAACTGTATAAGCAAAAAGGTTGGAATGACATCAAAATGTTATTTGCTATATCAATGGTTCTCACCTGTGCTTCATATTAGAATCAATGGGGGCATTTAATAAATATACTAATACAGAAATACAATTAGAAATTCTGATTTAATTGACCAAATGAGGGGCCTGGGCATCAGTATTTTTAAAAAAACAACAAAACACTCTAGATAATTCCAAAGTGCACCCAGACCTTCTTTTTAATACCTGAATTTGGTTAGTTATGCCTTTCTTATCCTTCCTCTAGAACCAACTTTTGGCTTTGCTGATGTGCTATACTGAATGTTTGTTTATTATTTCATTAATTGCTATTTTTAAATTATTTTCTTTCTTCTAGTTCTTTTTGGTTTTCATTTGTTCTTTTTTCTACTTTCTTCAGCTGCATGCTTAGATCACTGAGATTTTTGCTCTTCGTCTTTTCTAATACATGCATCTAAAGCATCTAATATATGCATCTAATATATGCATCTAAGCATCCCTTAGCTATGCCCCCCACAAATTCTGATACAAAGTATTTTGATTATAATTTATTTTAAAATATTTCCTATTTTTCTATTGTGATTATTCCTGAGGCATGGGATATTTAATAGCGTATTTTGAAATTTCCAAATATACAGAGGTTTTCTAATTATCTCTATGTTGTTCTTTTCTAGTTTAATTCCATAGTGATCTGAGACTATACTCCATCTGATTTCAATTTTCTCTGAAATTTGTTGGTACTCTATGGCTAAAATATAGTTGTTATAGACTGAATATGTGTGCACCCCTACCCCCCACATATTCATATGGTGAACTCCCAATCACCAATGTGATGGTATTAAAAGGTGGAACCTTTGGGAGGTATTTAAAATCATAAGGGAGGAGCCCTCATGGATGAGATTACTGCCCTTTTTGAAGAGATCCCAGAGAGTTCTCTACCTCTCCTCCTGCCATCTTAGGATATAATAAGACAGCAATCTACAGGCAAAAAGAAGGCCTTCACCTGAACCCAACCATGGTGGCACCCTGACCTTGGAATTCCAAACTCTGAAACATGAGAAACACATTTCTGTTCTTTATAAGCAACCCAGTCTATGATACTTTCTCATAACAGCCTGAACTGCCTGAGACAATGGTCCAATTTTTAAGTGTTGCGTGCACTTAAAAATAATGGGTATTATGTAGTTGTAATATGTATTCTGAAGTTTTTGCATACAAAATAAATGTCACATTTGTTAATTGTGTTGTTCAAATTTTCCCTCTATAAATTTATCTGTCCTAACAGTTATTGGGAATGGTGTGTTAAAATCTTCTACTGTAAATATGAATTTGCATTTCTCCTTCTTGTCTTGTAAGTTTACATTTTGAGGCTATGTTATGAGGTGCATACATTTTCAGAATTATTTTAGTTTCCAGGTGAATTAAATATTTTCTCAAGAAGTATCACTATTTTTCTCTGATATGTTTTTAAATGACATCCTTATATGATATTAATATAGCTTTCCCATATATGTTTGGTTAAGATTTGAATGACTGGTACATTGTATTATTGGTTCCAGTTCTTCATCCCTTCCTGTATCCATATCCTTTGCCACATGACTGTTGTTCCTTAAACTAGAGGCAGGGTACCTCCCTGCCCTTTGACTTTGGGTTCAGTCATATTACTCATTCTGCCTTAAGATGTTAGTAACTGTGCTGCAATCAGAGCCTTGATTTGCACTTATTCAACTGAACTTGCCCATGCTTCCATTATCACCATGAGATTATGTCCTGACTTGACAGTCTAAGGCAGAACAGCAGACCTGGACCCAAACTCCGGTTTGAAGCCAAGCTAAACTTAGATCTGTTCATCCCAGGATGCATGAGAAAAAATAAATTATTTTTGTCACTAAATTAGAAGCATTACTATAGCAAAAGCTAATAGATAGAGAAGATGGTAACCTAGACATAGGATGCTCCCGTAGCAAAAAACCTAAAATAATGTGATAGATTTGGAATCAGAAAGCAAGAAGTATGAAACTAAAACAGCAAGCTGGAAAATGGCAAGGAAAATGGTTACAGGAGAAATGATGACTCATAGTGGCAAAACATTTGGTAAAAATGTTGCATGGGATAATCTGAGAGAAAAATTATATAATAAACTTGTGGAGTTCAGGGAGTAGACCATGAGGGAAAATGAACACATGAGCTGTCTGTTTTGTGCCGTATTTGGTTAAGTTACTACAAGAAAGAAATGACATTAAAAAAAAAGTGGTCCATTTCCAAGTAGAATTAAAGGGATGATGAATTGTCCAGACATTTTAGAATTGTAAAGTAAAACTGTTTGCTCCCAAGTAAAAGCTATGGTCATTAAGAAACAGCTTCAGAAAGAAGACCAAACCTAGGGAACTGGGTAAAGACCACATCAAGGATATGGCTATCAGACCCTGTGCTAAGACCTCTGAAAGATGGTGGTGCCTCACAGGTCATCTCTACCTGAGAAAAAAGGGTGACTTCTAGAAATATAAAAAGCATAGTCCCACAGATATGTGACGTACCGCCAGCTACCTGTAATATAAGTCTAAAGAGAACAGCATGTCTAAAAAAGAATTGTGGGTGTGGGTTTTGGCATATAGAGTGAATTGGAATCAAACATGAAAACCTAGACAGTTTCTGAGAGAGACAAATTAGTAGAAGCACGGCCGGCCTGGCCTAAAAGAAATGGTGATTATTTGAGGTGTAACATACTTGTGGGGCAAAGGATTCTGGGAAATTACTGGAGTAAGAAACACCAAGAATCCGTCTTACTACCTGGACAAAAATTTCACTGGTAGAACCTAAGATAACTATTTTGAAACTCTGGGAACTACTTTGAAGGCTTGCAACTTCTAGAGGAAGTCTTGGACAGTAAACAGTGATTATTTTCAGGTAGCTCTTAGCAAGGTGACAGCTACGCATTCCGCATCCCCCAGCCCCATGGCAAGCAGCCATGCAAATGTGTTCCTGGAGCAGCTTGCGCACAATTGCCAGGTTGGGCAATAAGTGCCTCGTGCTCCAAATATTGAGGAGCCATGCTGGTAATTACTGATTGCTGATGATAGAGGGACAGACACAGAGACAGGCAGCCATTGCTTCAAGCCCTTCCCACTCCAGCTAAATCAATTTCCAGGGGATTTAAAGGACTAGCATATTTTGTGCCCCTAAAGTTTTATCTTTTTCTCTTTTTGGGAGTTTAGTATTTAAGAACTAGGGGATTCAAATGCAGCCACATATACAGACGATTTAGAAAGTCATGGCATAGGCCCAGGGAAAGGCACAGGCCCAGGGAAAGGCATCGGCTCAGAAAAAAACTGAGTTTTTAAAATCTTAAGTTGAACCCTCCGGCTGATTCCCAGCACGGAGACAGCCTAAAAAAAATTTTTTTTTTTTTTTTTTTTTGAGATGGAGTCTTGCTCTGTCACCCAGGCTGGAGTGCAGTGGCACGATCTTAGCTCACTGCAAGCTCCGCCTTCCGAGTTCATGCCATTTTCCTACCTCAGCCTCCCGAGTAGCTGGGACTACAGGCGCCCGCCGCCACGCCCGGCTACTTTTTTTTTGGTATTTTTTTTTTAGTAGAGACGGGGTTTCACCATGTTAGCCAGGATGGTCTCGATCTCCTGACCTCGTGATCCGCCTGCCTTGGCCTCCCAAAGTGCTGGGATTACAGGCTTGAGCCACCGCGCCCGGCCCCTAAAATAAAAATTTTTAAAGCAAACCCTGGGGAAGAGAAGGATATGACTTCCAGAGTAAAAGTTCAATTTCTGTACAGTGATTTATCAACAAAAAATTCACAAAGCATACAAAGTCATAGGAAAGTATGGCCTATTCGAAAAAAAATATTAAATAAACAGAAAATGTACTTGACAAAGACAAGATGGCAGATTTACCAGACAAAACCTTCCAACAACTATCTTACAGATGCTCAAAGTCTTAAAGATAAATTTAGAAAAAGTCAAGAAAACATAGTATGAACGAAGTAGAAACACCAACACAGACAGAAAACATAAGAAACTAAAAAATTCTTGACCTGAAAAGTACAATAATTGAAATAAAAAAGTTTACTAGAAATATTCAAAAGCAGGTTTGAGCAGATGATAGAAAGAATCCGAAAACATGAAGACAATTGAAATTATCAAGTCTGAGGAAGGAAAGAAGAAAACAAAAGTGAACACAGCCTAAGGCAATCAAGCTGACCAACACAGTGAAATCCTGTCTCTAATTAAAGTGAGAGCCCCAAAAGAAGAGGAGAAATTATTTGAAACAGGAGGCAGAGAGATTATTTGAAGATAACGTAACAACTCCTCAAATTTGATGAAATGCATGATTATAAATATCCACCAAACTCAACTAACTCCAACTAGGATAAAATCAAAGAGGTCCCACCAAAACACACTAAAATCAAACCATCAAAAGCCAAAGCCAAAGTGTCTTCAAAGCAGAAAGAGAAGGAACTCATCACATATAAGATTTCTTCAACAAAAGTATCAGCATATTTCTCATCAGAAACTTCGAAGTCCAGAATGCAGTAGGCCATTATACACAAAGTGCTAAAACAAAACAAAACAAAACTGTTAACCAAAAACTTTTATCCAGAGAACTGTCTTTCAAAAGTGAGGGAGAAATTAAGACATACACAGATAAACAAAAGCTGAGGGAGTTTGTTACCAACAGACCTGCCCTTAAAAAAATGGTAAAGGGAGTGCTTCAAGTTGAAACAAAAGACACTAGAAAGTAACACAAAGCCATATGAAGAAATAAAGATATCCACAAAAGTAAATACGTAGGCAATTATAAAAACTAGCATTATTTTGACTTTAGTTTATAACTCTACTTTCTGTTTGTACATGACTCAAGAGTCTAATGCATAAAAATTATTAGTCTATCTTTCTGGACATACAAAAATTATTAGTCTATGTATAAAGATGTAATTTTGTGATATCAATAACTGAAATGATAAGGAGCTATATACAAGCAGTGATTTTGTATGGTATTGTGTATTTGCATGCTATTGAAGTTAAGTTTGTGTAAGTTTAAATTTGAATGTTGTAACTTTAGGATGTTAAATGTAATTCCTACAGTAGCCACAAAGAACACAGCTATGGAATAAACACAAAAGGAAATGAGAAGGGAATTAAAACACCATACTATAAAAAATTAATTAAACACTGAAGATGACAGCAATGTAGAAAATGAGGGGTAAAAAATGCTCTAAGGCATATAGAAAGCAAACAGCAAAAGAAAGAAGTCTCTCCTTAGCAGTAATTACTTTTAATGTAATTGAATTCAATTTTTCAGTCAAAACACAGAGATAAGCAGAATGGATTTTAAAACATGATTCAAATATGTGCTGTCTATAAAAGACTCATTTTAGATCCAAAGACATAAATAGGTTGAAAGTGAAAGGATGGAAAAAGATATTTCATACAAATAATAACAAAAAGGGAACGGGGTGGTTATACTAATATCCGACAAAATACTTTACATCAAAAGATACTACAAAAGGGTGACTATGGTGGCTCATGACTATAATCCCAGCACTTTGGAAGGCCAAGGCAGACGTATCACTTGTGCTCAGGAGTTCGAGACCAGCCTGGGCAACACAGTGAAACCCTGTCTCTAATTTAAAAAAAAAAAAAAAAATTACAGGAGATTAAAAATGGCATTATATATATTAATAAAAGACTCAATACCGCAAGAAGATATAATAATTATAAACATTATACCTTATAACTGACCATCAGAATATATGAAGCAAAAATGGACAGAATTGAAAGGACAATTCTACAATAATATTTGAAGACTTAATACCCTACCCTTAACTAACTGGGATTTATTTCTGGAATGCAAGGATGGTTCAACATATGAAAATCAGTTTTCTTCAGTTGGCTTTTCCATTTTATATTTTACATGTATAGATACATGTAAACATATGTCAACATGTAACAGATATTATATATGTACAGATACATATAAACAGATACCAAGTTAACAGAATGGAGGAAAGAGAAAAAAAAATAGATGATCATCTCAACCGATGCAGAAAAGCATTTGACAAAATTCAACATCCTTTCATAACAAAAACAACACAATAGAGATAGAAAAAAACTACTTTAACATAACAAAAGCCATATATGAACAACCCACATCTAATATACTCAATGGTGAAAGACAGAGAGCTTTTTTTATAAGACCAGGAACAAGGCAAGGATGTCCACTTTGCCACTATACCTAACACAGTAGTGGAAGTTCTAGCAAGGGCAATTAGTCAAGAAAATGAAAAAAAAAAAAAAAGAGACATACATATTCCAAATAAAGAGGCAAAATTATCTCTGCTTGCAGATGTTGTAATTGTTTACACAGAAAATTCTTAAATATGCCACACACAAAAATTGTCAGAATAAACGAACTCTGCAGAGTAGTAGGATGCAAAATGAATACTCAAGCAGCAGATGCATTTCCAAACACTAATAATGAACAGTCCTAAAAGGAAATTAAGAAAACAATGCCATTCACAATAGCATCCCAAAGAACAAAATATTTAGGAACAAACTTAACCAAGGATGTGAAAGGCTTATAAAACAACAAAACATTGCTGAAAGATATCACAGGTTAATGGGTTTGAAAACTTGATATTGTTAAGATGTCACTACTACCCAAAGTGATGTACAGATTCAATGAATATCAAAATCTCAGTAACATTCTGCAAAAACAGAAAAATCCATCCTCAAAACCACATTGAATCTGAAAGATTCTGAATAGCCAAAACAATCTTGAAAAAGAAGAACAAAGTTGGAGTATTCATACTTCCTGATTTCAAAACTTACTACAAAGCCACAGCAGTCAAAACAGCATGGTACAAGCATAAAGATGACATACAGACCAACATAACAGAACAGACAGTGCAGAAATAAACCCTAACATACATAATCAAATTATTTTCTTCAATGATGCCAAGATCACTGGGGAAAGACCAATGAGGAAAAAACTGTCTTTTAAAAAAATGGTGCTGGGACTTTGGGAGGTCGAGGCAGGTAGATCACAAGCAAAGGAGTTCGAGACCAGCCTGACCAATATGGTGAAACCCCATCTCTACTAAAAATACAAAAAAATTAGCTGGGCATGGTGGCACGTGCCTGTAATCCCAGCTATTCAGGAGGCTGAGGCAGGAGAATCACTTGAACTCGGGAGGCGGAGGTTGCAGTAAGCCAAGATTGCACCACTGTACTCCAGCCTGGGCGACAGAGTGAGACTCCATTTCAAAAAAAAAAAAAAAGCGGGGGTGGGGGGTGCTGGGAAAACAGGATATCCATATGCAAAAGGGTGAACTTGGACCGTTACGTAACACAATATGCAAAAATTAGCTAAAAGTTAATAAAAAGCCTATACATAAGAGCCAAAACTATAAAACTCTTAGGAGAGAACATAGGGCAAAAGCTTTACTACACTGGATTTGGCAATGATTTCTCAAAAGTGACATGAAAAACAGTAAAATAAAAAATAAATTAGACCTCATCAAAATTAAAAACTTTGGGTATCAAAGGACACTATCCACAGAGTAAAAAGTCAATCCACAGAATGGGAGAAAATATTTGTAAATCACAGGTCTCATAAGGAATATCTGGAATAGAGAACTCCTATATTAAGCACAATCATTTTGAAATATATATCTGCAAATTCCATTATCTGAATCATCTGTGTGACTGTTTATACTGAGTGCTGCTTCTCTTGGTTTTCTATTATCCAGGACTTTTTGGTGCTTTTTTATTTTTGATAGAATACCAATACTGCTTATAAAAACATTGCAGTGAGACAACTGATGGCCTAGGATAATTTTATCTTCCTCTAAAAATGCTTTAAATTTGTTTCTGTGACCAGAAAGGGCACTAGCAATTATAAATCAACTAAATCAGATTAGGATTTCAAATAATTTGAAGTTGGTTTTCACTTGCCTGGGTGAACTGGTCTATTACAGGTTTAACC
Source organism: Mandrillus leucophaeus (assembly GCF_000951045.1). NCBI lineage: Eukaryota > Metazoa > Chordata > Mammalia > Primates > Cercopithecidae > Mandrillus > Mandrillus leucophaeus. The sequence continues at coordinate 3,054,244 of NW_012101698.1, forward strand.
TTCCTCTTAGATTTAATTAGACATTACTCCCCTCTCTGTGGACCTTGAACTCCAATTTCCCCCCAGGCTTCACGATTCTTGGTATCTCTATTCAGCTTTGTAGTCTTTTAGCCATCATTATTGGAAATGGCAGATATTTCTATCTATAGGAAGTGGCATACACCTATAGAGGGAATACACTTCTTTTTTTTTTTTTTTTTTGACAGTCTCCCTTCACCACCCAGCCTCCCTTCATCACCCAGCCTGGAGTGCAGTGGTGTGATCTTGGCTCACTGCAACCTCTGCCTCCCGGGTTCAAGCAATTCTCCTGCCTCAGCCATCCAAATAGCTGGGACTACAGGCACCTGCCTGGCTACTTTATGAATTTTTAGTAGAGATGGAGTTTCACCATGTTGACCAGGCTGGTCTCGAATTCCTGACCTCAGGTGATCTGCCTACCTTGGTCTCCCAAAGTGCTAGGATTACAGGCATGAGCCACCATGCCCAGCCTATGGGCAATGCACTTCTAAGTGCCAGACATCACTCTTGGATGTTCTCTGAGTTGGGCCCATAATTTTTCAGTATTTTGTTAGTATGACGAAGTCTCAGGTTTTTGTTTCCATTTCATCCAGTTTTTTTTTTTTTTTTTTTTTTGAAACAGGGTCTCACTCTGTCCTGTGTCACGCAGGCTGGAGTGCAGCGGCCCGATCATGGTTCACTGCAGCCTCAACCTCCCAGGCTCGAGTGATCCTCCCACCTCAGCCTCCTAAGTAGCTAAGACCACAGGCATGCACCACTACAGCCTGCTAGTTTTTTGTACTTTTGGTAGAGATGGTGTTTTGCAATGTTACCCACGCTGGCAATCTTTCTAACTCTTGTCAGCATTAGGAATGGTCCAAATTACTTAGTCTACCATTATTACTAGAAACCAAACTGCATGCCTTAATTTTTAAAAGCATATTTAACTGTGAAAGTAAATTTTCATAAAATGGTCTTCATATCATTTACATAAGAATCATCTATGATGCTGGTTTAAAATTCAAATTCCTATATTCTCTCTCCAATCTAGCTGAGTCAGAATTGTATTTTAAAACAGAATCCCAGTTCACTGAGTAACTATAGGTATATAAAAATAAATTATTGGAACAATATCTTATTTATATAATAGTACTTGACCATCAGTCATAAATTACTACTTTCCAGATGAGTTAATGGAAATATGTCTTCTAATAGAGTTCTTAGTGTAAGTTGCATCTTTAATATGAAATTAGATGAAAAGAAGGCAAAAGTGAAGAAAATTGCTATAGTTTCCAAGCAATCATTCTTAAATGGATAAGCAAATACATTGTTAAATTTTCCACATAGAAATATCTTCCTGATTTTTTATTTAAATATAAACTATTAGTTTAAAACATGGTGACTGGGCACAGTGGCTCATGCCTGTAATCCAATCACTTTGGGAGGTGGAGGCGGGCGGATCAGCTGAGGTCCACAGTTCGAGACCAGCCTGAACAACATGGAGAAACCCCGTCTCTACTAAAAACACAAAATTAGCCAGCAATGGTGGCGCATGTAATCCCAGCTACTCGAGAGGCTGAGGCAGGAGAATCGCTTGAACCCAGGAGGCAGAGTTAGCGGTGAGCCAAGATCGTGCCATTGCACTCCAGCCTGGTCAACAAGAGCAAAACTCCATCTCACAAAAACAAAAAACAAAACACACAAAAAAAACATGGCTATAAGATCTGTATCTACACATGTAAATTATGCAATGAAAAGAGCCAAATGAGAAAATTTCTTCCCATTAATAAGATCAAGATCTGTTATAATGGGAAACTATCCAATAACAGAAACCATTTTATCTTTTCTGTCCTGATTTAAAATTCTTATTTAGCAAACTGTCAGATAAAAGAATTTTAAGATCAAGATAAATGATAAGGGTGAACACTACAGAATATATTTAAAACTTAGCCTAATGACTCTTGATTAAAACTTCCTAGTGGTGAACTTAAAATTTCATGTTTAGGAAGAAATGAGAAATAAATTTGTTCTCTTATATACATAACTCCCAGTGGCATGTTAGATAGCTTCTATATCTTCTTGAAATTTTTAAGTGTTCACTGCCAGTCTTAGTTTTTACTTAGACAAGCCATGCATATTAACTTCCATTAAACTTGAATGAGAGATTAGTTCCCTTTAACCCATTAACGTCTGTAAATATAGTCTTGTTAATTTATTCCAATTTTTTTTAATATAATGTTCAAAATGCAACACAATTTTCTTGTGTAGTCTTGCTGGAACAAATAGAAGTATAAAATTATATTCTTTCAGTTAGAGTAGTCTCCCCTCATCCACAGCAGATACTTTCCAAGACCCTCAGTGGACGCCTAAAACTGCAGAAAGTACCTAACCCCTACATATACACTATGCTTTTTTCCCCTACACATATACATAATTATGATAAAGTTTGGTTTGTAAATTAGGCACAGTAAGAGATGAACAATAACTAATGATAAAATAGAACAATCATAACAATATACAGTAAAAGTCGTGTGACTATGGTCTTTCTCTCTCTCAAAACGTCTTATTGTAAGGTACTCATTTATTTTCAGACTGCAGTTAACCACTGTTAACTATAACCACAGAAAGCAAAACTGTGAATAAAGGGGGACTACTGTATATGCTTCTTTCATTTTATTGCTTTTCCAGGTAGGAACATTTTAATCAATTTTTTATTTCCCTATTGCTTGTTTCTACCTACTGCTTAGTCATCTTCATAAATTTTCTGTGCAGTCCTTGATCTTTTAACTCAATCTAATCATAGTGCTTCCCAGCATGCTATTCATCCGTTCAGGATCTTCATCTTTGGTAAAAAGGTAATGTTCAATTTTGAATTGAAGGGATTTTGAATTGTTTGATTTTATCTGTCTCTTACAACCAATGTATTTTTCCCCTGCACTATAACTGACCCTCATTGTAAGGCTTTTTATAAAACATTTTACAAAAACTAAATCCAAACTGCATGTTCATAAGGGAAAACAGAAAACCAACAAGACAAATCAGCCCTACTAGTCTTTATAAAAATAACTTAAAGTCTGGAGAATGCTAAACATATAAGCATAGTCCATAATTGATAATCTCTCTTAGTTGTTAGGTGAGAAGGCATAATGCCAAGGTAAAGGTTAGGATTCAATTAACGGAATCATTAATATTATTCATTAAGTAAAAAATAATATTTGCCCAAACTTCATGCATTAGGAGCAGTTAGTTTTCATGTATTTGGTTCATACTTGTTATGGAAATATGAAAAGAAAAATCACAAGAATAATGTTAGAATCAACGAAAGTAAAATTTTAGGAAAAAACTTGCCACATTAGAAATCCATTGCTATAGCCATAAAACTTCGTATTTCTCACATTTTCCTTCTTAGGCTCAAAAAAGAGCCTAAGATTTAAATTAGGGGCTTAGAAGGTTTTCTCTTTCTCCTCTCTGTAAAAGTGAGAAGATAAAGAAGGGTGAAAGGAGCAGGACTGCTTAGACTCCCATTCCTCTATGATGCCACCTTCAACATAAAAAATCTGAAATGGTGGCACACCAAATGATGCCTCAATAAAAAAGAAATCTACAAAAATGCTGTAGGCAATTAAATTACACTTTTTCTTTGCTGCTTAATCTTTATTTGTTCAAGGATTTGCAGTGGGAAAGGAAGCTGCGCCCTAGACACAATTCCCAGAATGCACTAGGATTTGTGTTGTATTTGAGGGCTCTGCTTATTAAGGAAACCTACAAATTTCTTTTTTGTGTCTTAAGAGGGCAGAATCTAGTAATAACTCAAATGCCCAGAACTCTCCTCAGACATCATTTTTCTAACAGTCCAGGAGGAGCTGATTCAAGGTCAGAAGTCATAGTCTGCACTCCATTTGCCAGCTGGCAGTAAGCTCCAAGGACGGAGGGTGCAAGAAGCGTGACGATTCCTCAGGATGCTCATTCACAGAGCATTGAGAGTATCCCCATGGATACCTCAGAAATACTCATTTTATCTCAGTTTGGTGGGTTAGAGAAAAGGGGGTCAATTTTCTGGGATAGCCTTGCAGAGCTTCGGATGCTATGATCCCATCTCACTGAGGCTGACTTTATTTTACACTAACACAATAAAGCTTAAGAGAGGACAAAAAGTTTCTATTAAAGATAAATATTATCTGCTCTGTGACTCTGAACCAAGCAATACTGACTAAAAGGCAAACATCTGGAACTTCAGTTGAGGGAGAAACCATGACTAGCATGAACACTCTATCTGGAGTGATAGGAAAACTTCCACAAGGAAATCATGATATTAAAATGTTGATCTACAATTATTTTGGGTGAGTTCTTGCTTATCTCAAACTTCTACCTCAGATTTTTTGTGCCAGTCTCATACCTCATCCAGATTTTGACTGTTTTTCCTTTCTTAAATGGCTAAACTGAGATGCTGTGTGTGAGAAATAGAAAGTGACAAGATATGACCAAAGCATTGGAAATCAATCCAAACGAAATGTGCTTCTTAACTATAAGTGAACAGTTGAAAACAATCCTCTTTTATAGCCATGGAGATAAATACTCTGTTTTTATTAGGGAAAAATTGCTTTGGACTGAATAAAGTCATTTGATTAACAAGTCAAAGCAGATGGTTTATTGATATTTCAAAAAGGAGTTTACAAGGTCTAGTGAAAAGAGAGACCCAGGTCTGAATTAACAAATTACCCCGGTATATGGGACACTGACAGTTCACTGTTAATAGATTTATGGACTACTGCTGGGTGTTTCATCCCCATTTAGAGTATTATGATAAAATACTGGGGCATAAGTAACCTATAGCCTTACTGCAATATACTATGTTGACCTTTGACCTTTAGGACCTGACAGCAAAACTATGTATTAGATTTTTAATTTGTCTTAATCTCACAGGATCAACATCAGTATTTTGTGGTTTATTCTGAAGAGGCTATGCAGTGTAACTAACACATGGCATGCTGGCTTGGGATTTGCTAGAACTCAGTAAGCTCTCAGAGGTTATAGGAGTCACATGTTAAGATCCAGAAATCACTGGCAAAATATGCTATATGGCTTGAGTAATGGAGGTGCATATAAAGAATCTCACTGTTCAACATAGGAGGAGATACTTCTTATCTCTTGGAAAATTTCAGAATCTTTTTATTTGAAAATGGATCTTTTAATTTTAATGAATTTAATTTTTTATTTCTAGCACTTCCTTTTATTCCTTCCAAAATCTGCCTGGCTATTTGATACTGCCTGTTCTTTTCTCATATTTTCCATTCCTTCTTTTTTTGTGACACAGGGTCTCACTTTGTCAACTCTGCCGCCCAGCCTGGAGTGCAGTGGTGCAATCACAGCTCACTGCAGCCTCAGCCTTCAGGGCTCAGGTGATCCTCCCACCACAGCCTCCAAGGTACCTGGGATTACAGGTACACACCACCACACCCAGCTAATTTTTTGCGTTTTTTGATTTGTTTTGTTTTGGTTTTTGGTAGAAACAAAGTTTCACGATGTTGCCCAGGCTGGTCTCGAACTCCTGGGATCAAGTGATACACCCAGCTTGGCCTCTCAAAGTGCTGGGGTTGCTAGTCAGTCACTGAGGAACTTTAATTCCATTCTGCCATTTTAGAAATGTATTGTTTTCTGCTCAGATCCAAAACGAAGGAGATGGAGAATAAAAGAAAGGTACTTTATAAAACATGTCTAAAATACTGAGATACTTTCCTTTTGAAGGTAGAGGAAGCAATAGAATAAACTGGAGTAGTTGTTATTTTTCAAAAATTATACTTATAAATTCAGTATTAACTCTGGTGCAAGAAAAAAAAATCACCCATACATTTTGAAAAATCATCTAAAATAAAATGAATTAGATGACATTTTCTTTCAGAAAATAAAAGGGAAAAAGGCTGAGCTATTCTGAATTAGTGGAAGAAAAAAATATGTAATCAGGGAGTATATGTAAATTTGCAACAAAGTTTAACTTTGCAGCAGTGTAGATGCAATACTTGCATCTGAAGATGAAATTGTGATGAATGGGACACAAATGCATCTTTTATTTCCTCTCCCACTTTTTTGTAGTCACTGGTAGACAGATGGATACAGGAATTCTTATGATTTGTTCTGCAGTCTCTCTCTGCCCATTCGAAGCCCCAACTCTATTAGGATCTGCAGAAATAATTTAAAAGTCTTAAAGATAATTGTTTTCTCTAAGCTTTTTTTCTCCACACCCTCTACATTTTCCACAAGCACTAGGTACCCTCCAAGTGAACTAACCCTGCTGTAAAATACAGTAATTCTTATCTTTATTCTTCTAGTCTATCAGTTGTATTCAGTTGTATGTATAAGGCTTTAGATTAACTCTGATGAAAATCATTATTCTTGATGTGTCTTCTCTTTAGATTTAACTTTGTATCATTTATTCTTTTAAATGCTATTTGTGTTCCTCCCTCTATTTCTCTGTCCTCGTTTTCTCTTTGTCCATGAGAGGAGTGTTATATAAAATAGAATTATAAAATCCCAGTTTCCATTCTATCTCAAATTTTATTCCAGAATCCCTGCTTTTTAGAAAACTAAAACCCCAAGTATTAATGTGGCTTTAAATATCTTGAGTTACTCTTTTAGTAAGCGGAAACTTTAATTTTATATTTGAAAGTTATAAACCTGTAAGTGAACCTGTAGAATAATAAATAAGACTTGTTAACCAGTCTGGGCAACACAATGAGACCCCATGTCTTTAAAAAAAAAAAAAAAGCCAAAAGTACAAAGATTAGCTGGGTGTGGTAGCTTGTACCTGTAGTTCCAGCTACTCAGTGGCTGAGGCAGGAGGATCCATTGAGCCCAGGAGTTCGAGGCTGCAGTGAGCCATAATTGCACCACTGCATTCCAGCCTGGGCAACAAAGCGAGACCGTGTCTCCAAAACAAAACAAAACAAAACAGACCTGTTAAATGATACAGCTCAAATTTAGAGTAAGTTGTAAAGAGAATGTTTGAACAGCTAAGAAGCTGGGCATATTGGCAGATGACTCTGGAGCAGAATCTACTCTTCAAGGACAGAATACTGATAATGTGATAACGAGTCTACAGTTAGCCTTAAACCACAGAAATACAAACCTAAGCATTTTTTTGTTTCCATAAAACCACCTCTAATGAGATTATGGACATGTTTCAGAAGATAGTGAGGCATTTTGAATTGTGTGTATCTTTCACATCTGAACTAATTGTCATGGCTCGTGTTCCTCCATTCCTTTCTCCTTTGAAGCAATCTTTGGGAGTTGAGTAGTACTTATGAAGAAATATATGGTGGACTCCCAAGCCAAAGCCACATAGTTTTAAGAGCACGAGATGTGATAAAAGGCAATGGTAGGTATAAGTGCCAGCCTAAGTGAGCACTGAGTAACTCTGCTTCGTTAACCAAGTCTTTCAAGTAGCTCCAGCATGAACCCATAATGATATCCCAATTTCTACCACTCCACTCCAAAATTAGCATAAATTTCCTTTTATCAATTGCCCATGGCTTGTCTTTCATCTTGAGTTTTTAGCCTATATAAAGAAATAAAAGCATATTTAAAAGTAGAAGGTAATTTGGGAGTTTGTAGGCAAAAAAAAAAAAAAAAAAATCAAATTTATAATATAAAGGAAGGTTGCAGTTACAACTAGACACAATGGAATATATTCTTTAAAAGCAAACAGTTACAATTAAGAATGTAAGAACTACTATAAAATATTTTATAGTTGGAAGATAGGACAGAAGAATGAGAGAATTTTTTAAAGTTTAAAAAAGATTTTAAAAGGGCAAACAATTCCACCTCAAATTAAATATAGAGGAAGGCAAAAAAAAATCTGTTTGGATAGAGTGTTGGTGAAAGCAATGAGAAAAAGAAAGAACTGTATTAGAAATGGAGAAGACGAGTGAATGAAAGGACACGGTATACTAATTGCCAAGGAAGGCAGACTTAGAAAAAAAAGTACAATCAAATAATGCTCAATAAGGGAATTAAAGGAGATCAGAAAGGATCAAAAATATGTTCAAAGGGAGTGGGACAGGACTACCATAAGAAATGAGTATTTGAGAAATGATTATTTTGCAGGAATGTTAAAAAGAGGCCAATGCAATGGCTCACACCTGCAATCTCAGTACCTTGGGTGGTGGAGGCAGGAGCATCACTTGAGCCCAGGAGTCTGAGACCAGCCTGGGAAACATTAGTGAGACCCCACCTGTGCAAGAAATTTCAAAATGTAGATGTGCAAGACCCCACCTGTGCAAGAAATTTCAAAATGTAGAAATTTCAAAATGCATGTGCGCCTGCAGTCCCAGCTACTCTGGAAACTGGGAAGGAAGGATCACTTGAGCCTGGGAGGTCAAGGCTGCAGTGAGCTATGATTCATGCCAAGTGCACTTCAGCCTGGGTGAGAGAATGAGACCCTGTCTCAATAAATAAACAAATAAATGATAAAAATCTCTCTTTTGCTTAGCTTCTGTAAAAAGGAAAGTGATAAGAAAACCAAGAACATGGGTGAGTCTGGTGACTCATGCCTATAATACCAGCTCTCTGGGAGACCAAGGCAGGAAGATTGCTTGAGCTGAGGAGTTCCAGACCAGCCAGGGCAACACAGTAAGACTCCATCTCTACAAGAAAATAAAAAATTTAGCCAGGTGTGGTGGTGTGCACCAGAAGTCCCAGTTATTTAGGGGGGCTGGTGGGAGGATTGCTTAAGCCTGGGAGGTTCAGGCTGCAGTGAACTGTGATTGCACCACGGTATTCCAGCCTGGGCTACCGAACAGGACTCCATATCAAAAAAAAAAAAAAAAAAATCAAGAAGAAAAGAAAATCAAAAACATTATACAAGAAGCCAGCAGTTGAAGCCACCAATAATTTTAAAAAAATACTATAAACCTAAAGGATTAATAAAGACACTGAAAAGACAATTATATTTAATTATATTTACAACTACAGATTTGTATGAAGTAGTCCCAAGAAGGTTTAAAAAATACTGTAGAACACCCATAACTCATCTTGGAGTCCACAGTTACATTCATGATCAAAGGACGATGACAACAACAAGAAAAAACCAAAGGGATTCTACCTCAACATTCTCAAGATAACAGAATTTGAAATCTTGTGTTATATGTTCTGGCACTGGCTCCACAAAAACTATAAACTCACTGTTAATTCACATCTAAAGAGCTAAGAAAAAGACAACTAATTGATTACTAGCAACCGTAACTTTTACTAGATAAATCTGTGTCAAATAAACCACACAGGCTTTGCATAAAAGTTAGAATTTACTTAATAATGACAATTTAGAAGGGAGAAAGCAAGAATATTTGGATATTCCTGAGATCATCAGGAATTTTGAAATACCTAATTATCATTTATAAGCTTCTTGTGACACTGAGTAGATTTCCAAGAAAATAAAATTATTACAGCCTGGTTTTTATATGACAGTCTGTGAAGATGACACTGAAGTCCCGCTATTTCATTTTGGTCACATATTGCCTGATAACATGCAGCTGCAATAAATTCAGTACAAAATAAAGTGAACTTAAAGCTCTCCATATCGTATGTTAGAGTTTGATTAATGAGCTCGTAATAAAGAATAGTGATCTATGGTAAAAAAAAAAAAAAAAAAAGAATTTAAAAAACTAAGAAATGGAGTTAAACCCCACATTACTTTCCTTTTTATCAGTATCTAAAATATGAACAGACTCTTATTTTAAGTTAATACAACAACATAGCCTATTCCCAGGTTTTTATGCACAAGGAAAACATGACTGTCTTGAAATTTCTTGTCCAAATTCTGTGGAAAGATAGCGCAGCTACAGGGAAAAATAAGTTGGAAAAAAAACCACCAAAAACATTTTAGTTTGGCATTTGGAGATATTAGCAGAATTCAAGGATGCTTCAAAACTCCATATGGGACCACTGACTTAAAAGACATTGCAGATTCTATCATGAATACCATTTATAAATGTCAGTGTCACTGTAAAGAAAGTAACATTACCTCAATGAATTCATATTATGATGAAAGGATTAGAGAATAAACATTAGATTATGTTTTCCAAGTGATCTAAAGGATCTTACATTTTGTATCGTTTGCATACTTGCTTTTTGTCTACGCAGTGTAGGAGGTGGATTACAATAAAAAAAGAATAGAGAGATGATCTCATTCCATAGTTGGGATTTGTGCATAACAATAAATCAGGAAAACATGGAAATTCAATGCCATGATTAAGATAATTCTGTTGTTCTTTTTATATTTGTTTAGTTTAAATCAAAATACGAACAATAAGGGTCAATAATCTGAGATTACAAAAAAGTTCTTAGGGAATTCTCTGAAGAGATAGTACAATTGAGAACATTTTAAAAGGAAGACAATAACGGAGGAGCCAGAACCAGAATAAATTATCCCTTTGATAAGAATAAATAGTAATGATATCTTTAAAATCATAAATTCCTGGCCAGGCATGGTGGCTCATGCCTATAATCCCAGCACTTTGGGAGGCCGAGGAAGGCAGATCATTTGAGGTCAGGAGTTTGAGACTAGTCTGGCCAACATGGCAAAACCTCATCTCTATTAAAAATACAAAAATTAGCCGGACTTGGTGGCAGGCGCCTGTAATCCCAGCTACTCGGTAGGCTGATGCAGGAGAATCACTTGAACCCGGGAGGCAGAGATCTCGGCTCACTGCAACCTCCACCTCTGGGATTCAATCACTGAGGTGATTCTCCTGCCTCAGCCTCTCAAGTAGCTGGGACTACAGTCGTGTGCTATCACACCCAGATAATTTTTGTATTTTTAGTAGAGATGGGGTTTCACCATGTTGGCCAGGATGGTCTCGATCTCTTGACCTCGTGATCTGCCCACCTTGGCCTCCCAAAGTGCTGGGATTTCAGGCGTGAGCCACCGTGCATGGCCAGTTATAACATGGTAAAAGATTTAACAATAAAAAGATATGCCAGGCATCAAACAGCTCAAGGTCAAGGGAATATTTCTGATTTTTAAGGAAGTGATATAGATGTTAAGACCTAAATAAAACTCAAGAAATGGTAACTAGTGGCTTCTAGAATGACAAGGATATCGAAGATTCCTAAAGAAATTAAGTTCTGAGTAATCAGAATTAAATGTTTAATATCAATAGTAAACTGGATGCTTTTATGCTTTAAGTCAGTGGACATGATTAGCGTACTATCTATTTTTTCGTTGTTTTTTGTTGTGGTTGTTTTTTGAGATGGAATTTCACTCTTGTTGCCCAGGATGGAGTGCAATGGCACACGACCTCAGCTCACTGCAACCGTTGTCTCCCAGGTTCAAGCGATTCTCCTGCCTCAACCATCCGAGTAGCTGGGATTACAGGTGCCCGCCACACCAGGATAATTTTTTGTAGTTTTAGTAGAGACGGGGGGTGGGGGTTTCGCCATGTTGGCCAGGCTGGTCTCAAACTCCTGACCTCAGGTGATCCACCCGCCTCGGCCTCCCAAAGTGCTGGGATTACAGACATGAGCCACCATGCCTGGCCTATATTTCTTGTTGCAATGATTGTAGAAATGAAAGTTATGCCTCTGACAGATGGGTAAGGACCAATATTATGACAGGGTTACCTCAAGGAATATAAAGAAGGCAGCCTCTTGGTGTTTGCTATTGAAAAAAAAAAAAAAAGTCCAAAATACTGAACAACATGAGCTATTTCGGGTATAGGAGCAGCATTCCCTTTTTTATTCCTCATCACAAAATTTTATAAGAAATTAATGATAATCACATTTATGCCCAGTCTTTTATCCTCCTTGTCCTTCTGGCCTTCAGGGTTCTGCATTTTACTGGAGTACCAGGTTGTCTAGTAATAAATAATGTAATAACCAGCCATACTACTTTAGGCGACCAGAAATAAATTGAGGGAGCAGTTCTTGTTGTACTTTATATACTCATTCTTGTTGCATATTATATGAAATTTATTATGTTTCATATGGAAAAGTTGTATTTCCACAGTTGGGAGGTTTATTGCAAGAAGTAGATAGGTAATGTTCTACTTCTCCTGTAAAGCTTTTAAGACAACCAAATTGTCTTTGTATTGTGCAAGTATTCAAGTAGCCAAACGATCAACACAGTATATCCTCAAAGCACATGAAGGGACCCTAGAAATGATTTGGTCCAATCATCCATCCAACGTAGGATTCTCCTCCATCCAATGTAGCATTCTCCTCAGTTTCTCAAAATGAAGATCAACTTATCTACAAGTAACACCTTTTTCCAACCAGGTGGGAGTGTCCCTTCCTTCTTCCCCATGCCCTCCATGACTTTACGCATAAAAGAAGGAGAATTCCTTCAAACTCATTGCTTCTTAAATATTTGTTGCTAGTTGGAACTTACCAAGGGCCTAAATATTACATGTGGCCTCATGATTTTTTTCAGGGCAAAAGTTAAAGAAATAAGCATTCCTAAACTATAAAAAATGGAGATCCCTACAGACTTTTTTGTGTTGAGACAATTTTTTAAAAAGCATCCATCTTATATCATTTAATAAGTATAAATATTCATCTAGATGGGTGATAACATCTTGGGGTCACCAGATGCTGTGGTCATTAAAATACTATACTGCTACATGAATTCAGATCTGTGGTTTATTTCTTTATCATATCATTATCTCAATTGCAACACACTTCTGAGATGTTACTCTTGTCTACACTCTTTGTTCTATAGTTGCTGATAAGTACATACACCTGTATTTGCAAATAATGCATGCCGCAGTGAGACACAGACATGACCTAGACCTAAGATAGTTTCAGCAAGTAATCGAGGAAGCCTATATGTACTTTAATATAATGGAAATAGAACATATTAGGAAGAATCATTTTGTAAGTTTAATTTTGGAGACAAAGGAGGTTAAAGAGAGTTAGGTTAGGTGCTCTAAATGAGGCCCAGGATAAGTTACATATCTGAGGATGGAAGTTACATACATTCGATAAGAAGTAGAATCAGCAATTATGAATGGAAAGACTTGTAAAATAGTCCAGTGTAATTTGCTTAAGATGTATATACTTGTCTGCAGTGTTATATGGCTTAATCATTCTTATTACTACTTCTATTTTGTCAGCAGTGGTTAGGTACCAACTTGAGACAAAATGAGTTCTATCTTCCTGATGTCATTTACTAGAGGTATGAAGAACGGACTATTGTATTCTTTCTCCGATACGCAGTACATGTAGCCGTAATCTTCAAAATCACTGTATCATAAATTTATACCTACTTTGTTATTCACTGCCACCCTTAGGTCTTTTTGACCATTTGATGACTTTCAGATCTTGTTCCCTTTGAATACTTATTTTGTTTTATTGTTTTTCTCCTAATGCAGTAGTAGTTTCTATCTTGGAGGAACAGAATCTCATTTTATTATTTCCACTCCATATTTCTAAGCTCTCTGAGTACCTTTACATTGCTTTTGCTGCTCTCACTGCTATTTGCATCACCTCCTAATTTAATAGCATCTGTGAATTTCATTAACATGCTTTTCACTCCCTTTTCTACATCATTAATGCAGCAGCTGTATAAGACAAGACATAACACTGATCCTTCCAGCACCTAGACACATTCCCCAACTTGATACATTACCATTTATGGTTTATCAATATTTTTTATGGTTCTCCAGCCGGTTTTTAATCCATATGACTCTGCTTATATCCAGGACAACTTAAATTAATTGTATACAGACGTCATAAGATACTACATCAAACACTTCACTAAATTTAAGAAAGACTACATCTACCATATTTTTTCATTTACTGATATTATATTTAAAAACATAATTTCAGATTAGCTTAATGTTTATAATTCTAGTGATATATTTACTTCTCTTTTAATATTTGTACCATTATTTTCATATGAATACCGATGACACAATAATCTTTATCTTTAAACACTCCTTTTTTTACTTTTATAATTTTGGAATAATTTTAGACTTACAGAAAGGTTACAAAAACAGCAGAGTTCCCTTATGCCCCTCCCCCCAACTTCCCCTAATATTAGTATCCTCTAAAACCACAGTAAATTTATCAAAATTAAGAAATTAACATTGATATAATACTTTAAACTATAGACTTCATTCAGATGACACCTGTTCTCCCACTACTGTCCTTTTTGTGTTCCAAGATCCAATCTAGAATATCACACTGCATTTAGTGGTCATGCCTGCTTAAGTCTCCCATGATCTGGGACAGTTTCTCAGTCTTCCTTTGTTTTCCATTACTATTATAGACTAAATATTTGCAGTTCCCCCACCTCAAAATTCAGATGTTAAAGCCAATCCCCAGTGGTATTTGGAGGTGAGAGCTTCAGGAGAGGATTAGGTCATAAGGGAGGTGTCCTCATGAATGGGATTAGGGACCTTGTCAAAGTGACCCCAGAGAGCTCCTTTGTCCCTCTGGCCAAGTGAAGTTATAGGAAGAAGGAAGACGTCTACGAACTAGGAAGCAGGCTCTCAACAGACAGCAAATCTGCTGATATCTCAATCTTAGGCTTCCCAGCCTCCAAAACTGTGAGAAATAAATGTTTGAAGTTTATAGGTCACCCAGTCTATGGTATTTCACTATAGCAGCCAAAATGGACTAAGACAATTACCTCGACACTTCAGAAGAGGTCAGGTATTTTGTAGAATGTCCCTAAATATGGGTTTGGCTGATGTTTTCTCATAAGACTAAAGTTTTGAAAAGACTACTACAAAGACAAAATACAATCCTCTCTGCATATGAGGGTATATGGTATTAACATGACTTATCACTAGTGATATTAACTTTGATCACTTGATTAAGGCAGTGTCTGCCAGGTTTCTCCAAGTTAGAATTACTCCCTTTTCTCACTCTATCTCATGTATTCTCAGTGGCCTTTGTTAAAATGCCATGGAAGGAAAAAACCGGTTCTTGGTGGGCAAAAATAATTTACTATTTTATGCATAAAACATGGATACTCACGTAGTACATAAACACACACACAGTATATTTGTGGCATTAATATTTCACTGGGGCAGGGAGGATATTAGAAAAAAATTTCCAAAGAAACTCCTGCATGTCAGTGTTTGGGAAGGGGGAGGAAGTAATAATAGAAAAAAAAATACTATTTTATTCACTGGAAGCAAGTCACTAAGCACAGACCACAATCAAGGGGACGGGAATTATGCTCTCCTTTCTGGTGGAGGGAGTAGTTACATACATTATTTGGGATTTTTCTGTAAGAACATTCTTTTTTAAAAATCATCATTTTGGTACCTTTTCTGTCACTAGTTTGGGTCTGTGTTTCTTTATTACTCTGGATTTTCCAAGAAGCAAATGCCCAGATGAGACTAGATATGCAAAAGATTTATTAGGAGATTTACCTATAAAAGATGAAGGAGGGGGAGGAAGAGAAGACAAGAGAGCCTTCAAGACTGTGACACAGTTTTGTTACTTGTGATGGAGAAAGGAAGGAAGGAGGATTGGGTAGGAAGGGTCTCAGACTGCAGCACATTTCTATGACAGTTTTGGCCCAGCTGATGGGGAGTCCCTAAGCCAAAGTGTCTCATTAAAGGGTCCTGCACTTCACAAGAAAGAGCCTGCATTAGAACTCCTACCATACATAGTCACTGCCTAGAAAGACCATTTACAACCACAGTCTTGGCACAAAGTTGGGGGTGAGTTCTAAAGGGCAGCAACTGTGGCCATAAGTCAATTACGCTCCCTGCAGCTGGAGATCTAAGCAGTATATTTTCATGCCCATAGTCCCTAATTTTATAGTCTTATGGACAGACACTAGAAATTATTTTTGTAAGATTGTCTAACTTTTTCCCATTCTAGGTAGTATCGTTACTTGTCTAAACATAGTTGGGTACAATTTTAAAAACCAGTAATTTCTTAGAAACCACCCCTTTATTTTTCCATTTAAAAATACTGCTTTAGTATCTGCTGGCTTTCATAAATAGTGACATATCTTAAATGAGATAACCCCTCTGATAACAGCAATTATAAACCCTTTCTAAAATATAAGAAGACAACTATTTGAAGGCACTGTGGAGCCATCAAAAGCAGACAGAAACTGAAGGCGATATGACCCTTGAAAGAAGGGAAGCCAGGTTGGGCACAGTGGCTCATGCCTGTAATCCCAATACTTTGGTAGGCGAAGGTGGGAGGATCACTTGAGCTCAGGGTTTGAGACCAGCCTGGCCAACATGGCGAAACCCCTTCTCTACTAAAAATACAAAAATTAACTGGGTGTGATGAAGCATGCCTGTAATCCTAGGTACCTGGATGACTGAGGCAGGAGAATCGCTTGAACCCGGGAGGTGGAGGCTAAAATGAGCTGAGTTGTGCCACTGCACTCCAGTCTAGGCGACAGAATGAGACTCTGTCTTTAAAAAAAAAAAAAAAAAAAGGAAGCAGTAGATGAGTAGATGAGTAGATGATACCTACATTTATCTTGACTTTTTAAGTGAGGTTATTCCCCAGTTTGCATGGTACACAGGGAATAAAGCTTACACAGAAGGCAGCAGCTTCTCGTCTGAGGAGTCAGAAGTTAGAGTCTGAAGCTGCTAATGCAGCTGGAGTAAGAGGTAGGAAATCTTCAGGAAGGGGAAGTCACGGGGTCAGGGGAAACGGGATGCTTCAAAATCTGACTCCTGAACTGTGTACATGTAGGGCAACACCCAAGAAACCTAGAGGAAAACAACAGCAAAAAAGAAAGACAGAAATAGCTAAGCAGAAATTTTAGCAGCTTCCAAATGATTAATCAGTTTAAAGGGTGAACCCCTTAAAGCTGGAAGGATATGGTAAACACTAGACTTTCTAGAAACCCCAGAAGAAGCACACTGTAAGAGTATGGTTTATGCCTCAGAATAAGGGAAAAACTGAAGTAGATAAATTTGAACAAAGCCTAAAACCAAGCCTCCACAGAATCAAGAAAACCTATCAGTAAATTAACTACCTGCTGGAACAAAATTAAAAACACTCCTCTCAGAAAGATAACATCAAGAATGTCATAAACATTTACAACAGTAATACACAGTCAAAAAATTATAAGAGAAAAAGCAAGAAAGTATGACCCATAGTCAAAGGAAAACAGTCAATAGAAACAGAATCATTGACAATCACAATGTCAGGATTAATAGATAAGTATTTTAATGTAGCTATAATACATACATATGATAAATGATATACAAGAAAAGGAGGATATAATGAGCAAAAATATAAGGAATTTCAGCAGCAATTAAAAACTGAAAATAAGAATCAAATGGAAATTCTGGAACTGAAAAAGACAGTATCTGAAATGATTAAAGAAAATCACTATAAAGTTAACAGCAGATTGGACAATGTAAAAGAAAGGCTCAGTGCACCTTTAGACAACCGAATAGAAATTATCTAAACTAAAGCACATAGAAAAAAAAGATTAGAGAAAATTAACATCCTCAATGACAGGTGTATTCAAGATTAAGCTATTTAATATACTTATAAATTGGAGTCCCAGAGAGAAAGAAGAAAGAGAATGGGGTAAAAGTTTTGATAAAATATTGGTCAAAATTTCCAAAGTTGGTTTAAAACATAAACCTGTACAACCAAGATGGACAGCAAATCCCAAGTAGGATAAAGGGAAATAAAATCACAGCTAGGCACATCACAGTCAAACGGATGACAACCAAAGATAAAAAAGAAATCTTGGCCGGGCGCGGTGGCTCACGCCTGTAATCCTGACACTTTGGGAGGCCAAGGTGGGTGGATCATGAGGTCAGGAGATTGAGACTATCCTGGCTAACACTGTGAAACTTCGTCTCTACTAAAAACACAGAAAAGTGGCCAAGTGTGGTGGTGGGTGCCTATAGTCCCAGCTACTCAGGAGGTTGAGGCAGGAGAATGGTGTGAACCCAGGAGGTGGAGCTTGCAGTGAGCCAAGATTGCGCCACTGCACTCCAGCCTGGGTGACAGAGACTCCATCTCAAACAAAAAAAAGAAAAAAGAAATCTTAAAAATAGCCACAGAACCAAAAATTATACAGAGGAACAACAATAAGAATGATGACTGGCTTCTCATTAGAAACAACAAAGAACAGAAGATAATGCAACAATATCTTTATTTTAAAGTCACCCTAATAGTCTATAGACAATGAAAATATCCTTCAAAAATGAAGGTGAAATAGACATGTTCAGATAAATGAAAGCTGAGCTAATGTGATACTAACAGACTCACACTACAAAATTTGCTAAAGAAAGTTTTTTATCTGGAAGGGAATACTACACGACAATTCATATCAATGGAAAGGAATACAAAGAGTTAAAATAGTAAATACATGCTAAATAGACATTATTTCTTTCTTTTCTTACATTCTTCAAAAGTCAGCTGACTTTTCAAAAAATGATGCTGGGAAAACTGGATAGTCACATGCAAAAGAATGAAGTTCTTTGGACCCTTACCTTACACCATATACAAAAATTAATTCAAAATGGATTAAAGGCCTAAATATAAGTGCTGAAGTTATAAATCACTTAGAAGAAAAGATAGAGGAAAAACTTCATGACATTGTATTTGGCAATAATTTCTTGGAAACAATACCAAAAGCACAGGTAACAAAAGTAAAAACAGATAAATTGGACTATATCAAAATTAAAAACTTCTCTGCATAAAAGGATAAAATAGAGTGAAAAGGCAACATACAGAATTGAAGAAAATATCTGCAAATAATCTAATAAAGTGTTAATATGCAGAATTAATAAAGAACTCCAACAACTCCACAACAAAAAAATAACCAACAGCCTAATTTCAAAATGAGCAAATTACTTGAATAGACATTTCTCCCAAAGATATGCAAATGGCCTACAAGCATATGAAAAGATATTCAAAATCACTAACTGGAGAAATGCGAATCAAAACTTCAACACCCATTAGAACAGCTACTATGACAAAAAAATAGAAAATAAGAGCCTTAAAAAGAAAAAAATTGTGACACATGCTGTTAACAGGGATGAACCTTGAAGACATTAGGCTAAGTGAAATAAGCCAGTCACAAAAAAGGCAAATACTTTATGATTATATTTATACTAGGTACCTAGGGTACTGAAAATCATAGAGATAAAGTTAGAATGGTGACTGCCAAGTGCTGGAGGAAAGGGAATAGGGAGCTGTTGTTTAATGGGTATAGAGTTTCAGTTTTGCAGGACGAAGAGCTCTAGAGATTGGTAGCACAACAAGGCAAACGTATTTAACACTATTGAACTGCATGCTTAAAAATGGTTAAGATGGTTAATTTTATATGTATTCTACCACAATTTAAAAAACCAATTGATGACTTTTTTTTTCTTTTTTGAGACAGAACCTCACTTTGTTGCCCAGGCTGGAATACAGTGGTGCAATGTGAACTCACTTCAACCTCTGCCTGCCACATTCAAGTAATTCTCCTACCTCAGCCTCCTGAGTAGCTAGGACTACAGGTGAGCACAACCACACCTGGTTAATTTTTCTATTTTTAGTAGAGATGGGGTTTTACCATATTGGCCAGGCTGGTCTCGAACACCTGACCTCAGGTGATCGACCTGCCTCAGCCTCCCAAAGTGCTGGGATTACAGGCATGAGCCACCACACCTCGCCAAATTAATGACTTTAAGCAACAATAATAACATACTGTGGAGTTTACATAAGTAGATGTAAAATATATGACAAAAATACAAAACATGAAAGGGAAGTAAACAGAATTATACCAGTATAAGGTTCTTGCATTGTAAGTAAGGCAGCATACCATTAATTCAAGGTATAATGTGGTAACACAAGTATATATACTGTAATCTCTAAAGCAATCAATAAAAAAAACAAGTATGGCCAAAAAAATAAATAAATAAATAAATACTTTATTAACCTAAAAGAAAATAGGAAAGACGAAACAAAGGGACAGAAAACAGATGGGACATACAGAAAATAAATATCAAGATGGTAGACTTGAATTCAAACAAATTAGCAATTAAATGCAAATTGTCTGAACACATCAATTAAAAAATGTTGCATTTTATTTTTATAGACAAGGTCTTGCTCTTATATCCAGGCTGGAGTGCAGTGTTGTGATCCTAGCCCACTGCAGCCTCAACCTCATGGGCTCCAGCAATATTCCTGCCTCAGCCTCCAGAGTAGCTGGGACTACAGATGCGCGCCCACAAACCCAGCTAATTTTTTTATTATTATTATGTTTTTGTAAAGTTGGGTGTCTCACTTTGCTGTCCAAGCTGGTCTTCAACTCCTAAGCTCAAGCAATCCTCCCACCTTGGCCTCCCGAAGTGCTGGGATTACAGGGATGAGCCACACTGTGCCTGGCCCAAATTGCTGCTTTTAGAAAATACAATGACAAATATTAACGGCCCCATTTGAAAACACCTTCTAAAAACAGGGTTTTAATGTAAAAATTTGAATTATAGAAATGATGCCCTCTATTCTTCAGATAGTTCTGATTTTCCCCTATATCACAGTTATATACAAAAGAAACGTGCTATCTATTATTGTTATCTGCATTATGATGTTTAAAATGCTTCCAATGAGACCTACTATCAATAGCACTGCTCCAAGGTAAAAAGATGGTACGAAACAAAGAAAACGTCTATTAAGTGGGTTGTTTCTAGGGAGAACTTTCGTCACCGATGAATCTTTGTTTTTTGTTTTGTTTTGTTTGAGACGGTATCACTCTGCCACCCAGGCTGGGGTGCACTGGCACCATCACAGCTCACCACAGCCCCGACCTCCCCAGCTCAAGCGAGCCTCCACCTCAGCCCCTTTTGCCCTGCCATCCCACAAAACCTGGGATGGCAGGTGCATGCCACCCTGCCTGGCTAATTTTTGAACTTTTTGTAGAGATGGGCTTTCGCCATGTTGCACATGCTGGTCACTAACTCCTGGGCTCAAGTGATTGGCCAGCCTCGGCCTCCCGAAGTGCTGAGATTACAATCATGAGCTGCTGTGCCCAGCCAAACCTTAACTTTTTCATCTAAACTGTGTCTCACTCTTTTCTCCAACTGTTTCTATAGTCTGTCTCTTTTTAGTTCTACGGATTTTACATAGTATAAAAAGACAGATTATCTAAACTTCTTATGAAAACTGTTTATATATGAAGCCAGTTTGTAGAACCAAGTTCACATTAGCAAAAATATTTTTTAAATGGGGATACGAAAGAAGGAAACAGGGAAACTAAAGCATTTCCCATATATATAACTATATAATCACTCCCTCCTTTTTAATAAACTCCTATATATCATTAAAATAATGTTTTGTGGACCCTTCCTTGTATTCCTTCACAAATATTTTGTCATATTATAATTGGTTCTCACCTTGGTGCTGCTAAAATAATAGACTAGCTAATCCAGATAGAAAATAAGTGGAAAATAACTTTTTAACTGATTTTTTTTAAGCCTAGAAAGCAAAGTTTTATAAGTTAAGTATAGTAATGCTTCTGTCCCAAGATAAAATTCACCTTAGGAAAGTAGCTAGTTTGCAGCCGGGCACGGTGGCTCACGCCTGTAATCCCAGCACTTTGGGAGGCCAAGGCGGGCGGATCACAACGTCAGGAGATCGAGACTATACTGGCTAACACGGTGAAACCCCATCTCTACTAAAAATACAAAAAAATTAGCCGGCTTGGTGGTGAGTGGCTGTAGTCCCAGCTACTCGGGAGGCTGAGGCAGGAGAATGGCATGAACCCGGGAGGCGGAACTTGCAGTGAGCCGAGATCACGCCATTGTACTTCAGCTTGGGCGACAGAGAGAGACTCTCAAAAAAAAAAAAAAAAGAAAGTAGCTAGTTTGCATGTCATTTACGTTTTTGATCTGTCTCAAGTAATCCTGATAATCCTAGACATTTTCATTTTTTTGAGACAGCGCCTCACACTGTTGCCCAGGCTGGAATGCAGTGGCACCATCATGGTTCTCTGCAGCTTTAACTTCCTGGGCTCAGGCAATCCTCCTGTTTCAGTCACCAGAGTAGCTGGGATTACAGGCATGTGCCACCACTCCAGGCTAATTTTTATATTTATTTTTGTAGATACAGGGTCTTGCTATGTTGCCCAGGTTGGTTTCAAACTCTTGCAAGGCTTAATAGATCCTATAGGTTCTGCCTCCCGAAGTGTTGAGATTACAAGTGTAAACCACTGCATTTGGCCTAGTATTTGCCATTTTCAGCTGTGACACTTCAATAACTTTGTCAGTAGCAGCAACACTACAGAATGAAACAGGTTTTTTAAAAGACTGACAAAAATGAAATTGGAATTACTTTGTTTAATAAACGATGGCAATGATGTATCTGATGGATAGCAATGGGAAGTAACCAAGCACTTTCAGGAGATACTTGAATCTCCTTTACAGTCAAATACTTCTTCAAAAAGGAATGGTAAATATTCTACTATGCATAATAATATAGTAGACACCCATTCCCCCCTTATTAATAGAACACCAATGTTATTCAGGCATCCACCCTTTAAAAAAGTGATACAACAAAAAACTTGGAGATAAACTGATTTGTGTAAACCCATCCCCTAGGTAATTCATAACCCCACTCTCTTCACCAGTAATCATTCAGGAGGTGGGGACGTGACCCAGTCAATCAGTTAGGAAGGGAAGTATGCTAGAAGGCTTCTGGGAAAGATTTCCTTGTTCTTAACAAGAAACTCAGATAAAGAGATGCTTTTCTTTGTTTTTCTGGATGCTGTTTTGACTGGATTTGAAGACTGAAACTGCAGCAGTCATCTTGTCACCATAAAGCTACCTAGTCTGAGGACAAGGACTACCTCTCTGAGGATAGCAGAGTACAACAATAGAGATCTGGATTCCAATGAAGTCACTGAGCATCTGAAATAACCAATTTGGGAGCTGTCCAACTTTGAAACTTTATTAGAGAATGTTTTCCAAATATTTAAGTAATTTTGAGTTAAATTAATCATGGCTGAAGTTACCCATATTTTGTATTTACTATGTATCTGGTATTGTGCTAAGTGTTCTACTTGTATCATTTAATACAATAAATAGGTGAGATTTTTATTATAATACTCATTTAACACATGAGGAAACTTTGTTTTATATGGTTTAACTACATCACTCACAGATGTATAGCTAGTAAATGACACAACCAAGAATCCAACACTTTTTTAAAGTTAGGGTCTTAGCTAGTGTAGTTCTTGAGATACTGGCTCAATGTTATTTTATCATTAATTCCACAAAAAATTACTGACAACAGATTATGAGCTATGTACTGTGTCAATCTCCTGAAAATTGTCTTCAGATTTTTAGGGTTTTTTTTGTTTTTGTTTTTAAGAAAAAGCAGTATCTTAACTTAGACGGTACATAAGAAAAAATATTAAAGGTAACCCAACAAATAGGCTTGGTAATAGCGTTTTCTATTTGGTAAGGAATACCTTCACTAGGTAAGTAATCTTCACTAGGTAAGTAAAACTTATTTGAGTAGCTTTAGGTTTAGAGTATCCTGGAAAGCAACGTAGATTGCAAAGATCTGTGTTATGGATTAGAGAGGTATGAATCACTCATGTCAGGTTTGCATCCGTTGGGATATACAGGAAGGTTACCTTTGACTGATGGTAATTCTCAGGTGTGTAGCAGCAATCTTATGTTCAAAGTAACATTAATTCCAATTGCAATTATGATGTGCTTAAGAGATTACTTAGAAATCACCAACTGCTAAAAATAAACAAATGTTTACTGAGTATTTGACCAAGTACATAGTGCTCCACGTAGCAGATACAAAACAAATATGAGCTATGAAATATTAGTATATATAGTAGTGTATATACTGGTTTGGGAGATGAAATTAACACCCACAAAATAATCACAGCAAAATGCAACGACGTATGTAATTAAACAATTATATGATAACGAAAATAAGGACTTCAGAAAAAAGATTATAATCAGTTGTCAAGTGAGCATCTATATACCAACTTCAATTGTCAAAAAGTTCTTACACTATGCCATTTGATGTCCACGAAACTGTATGAACATAGAAAAAGCCAAGTAATATTCAATCAGTAATGACAACTGCCATTAATGATAATCTGAAGTGTATCAGACACTGTGAAACACTTTACATTCTCTCATTCTCATTTTATCCTTACAAGAATTCCATGTGGTAGGTATTACTGTCCCCATTTTCAGATGCTGACATTGAGTCAAAATGAATTGCTTGAGAGAACATACAACTAATTCACACAACTAATTTACACAGTTGGTTCTTAACACTAGCATCAAAGTTGATACCAGTATCAGAGTTGAGAGTTCTACTGAATTTTGCCAGTACTATGAAATAACGAATCTCCAAAACCTGTAAATATCTTAAATATCTTGTCTCTATAGAAATCTTGTCCTTATTTTGTCTGAAATAAATTTAAGTAAATCTAAACGTCACTGAAACATCACATAGCTCATGGTGAAGAAATTTTTTAAATATAGATTACTATGAAAGAACCACTGACAGATCTTCATATGAAATCTGCATTTTCCATCTTTGAGGTAGTTAAATTGGTACTAAATATAAGGGGAACTCTCGAGCCTCTCTTGTGGATAGTTGTTGATGAGAAGGTAACATCACACAAATTTAGGGGATTACTTTCCTCCTGCAGCACAGTCTATCTTATCCTGACTAATGAAAAGGCAATTTTTTTTAGTTACTTCAATACATAATGTTAAACAGGTAATTTAAATCACCCTGTTCGTGCAGCACAAGAGTCACGTACTTTGTTTCTATTGGGCCTCCGTGTTTACTATCACCAAGATATTCAATATTCTGGACTCTCAGTGTCAGAACTCCAGCTCAGCCAAGTCTAATCAACCCCAAAAATCTAGGCCTGTTACCAAATTCTTCTGAGAATGACTTGTATTTGAAAAGTACTCATTAAATTATAAAATTTAACAGCAGAATACTGGAATATTTCTGATGCCTGGCCAGTATATTTTATTCTTTTGAGACAGAGTCTTATACTGTCGCTGGGGCTGGAGTGCAGTGGCATGATCTCAGCTCACTGCTACCTCTGCCTCCCAGGTTCAAGCGATTCTCCTGCCTCAGCCTCCCAAGTAGCTGGGATTACAGGCACCGCCACCACGCCCAGCTAATTTTTTTTTATTTTTGGTAGAGACAGGGTTTCACCACGTTGGCCAGGCTGGTCTCAAACTCCTGACCTTGTGATTTGCCCATCTTGGCCTCCCAAAACGCTGGGATTACAGGCATGAGCTACCAAAAAATCTATCTGGAAAACCCAAATAAGATTAAAAGATAAAGAATTTGAACCAAAAAAACCTAAGGGTTTTCCCATTAACTGTTAGGTTAGAATAGTGATTCTCAAAAACAGTAACTACACTGAATTCTTATTCATATACATACATAATACAGTTTGATTGTGGAAAAAAGTTTATAACATATAATTTACCACTATATAACAGTGTATGATTTGGTGGCATTAAGTACATTCACAATGTTGTGCAATCATCACCACTCTTTCCAGAACATTATTATCCAAAAGAGAAACTCTGTACCTGTGAAGTAGTTAACTCCCCATTCCCCCTCCTCACCCTGCAGCCCCTGGTAATCTACTTTGTGTCTTTATGAGTCATACAAATTTTGAATCATACGATATTTGTCCTTTTGCTTATGACATTTCAACTAGCATATTTTCAAAGTCCATTCATGGTATAGCATGTATCAAAAACTTTACTCTTTCTGTGGCTGAATATTTCATTCTATGGGTGTACCGCATTTTGTTTATCCATGCATGTGTTGATGGACAATTGGGTTGTTTCCACATTTTGATTACTGTGAACAGTGCTGTTGTGAACACCAGTGTACAACTATCTCTTTGGGTTTATACCTAAGAGTGCAACTAGTATGTTTAACATTTTGAGTAATTGCCAAGCTGTTTTCACAGAATCTGTATCATTTTACAGTCCTACCAGGAATGCACAAGGGTTCTAATTTCTCTGTATTCTTGCTAACATTTGTGATTTTCCCTTTTTTAAAGTAATAGCCACCCTAATTGGTTTGAAGTAGTATCTTATTACTTTTAATTTGTATTTCTCGTATTACTAACAGAGTTTAGCATCTTTTCATATGTTCATTGGCTATTTGTATATCTTAAATGGAGAAATGTGTATTCAAGTCCTCTGCCCATTTGAAAATTGGGTTTGTCTTTCTGTTGTTGACTTGTAGAAATTCTTTATATATTTTAGATGGTACACCTCATCAGATACATGGTTTGCAAATATTTTCTACTTTGTGGGTTATCTTTTCACTCTCGATAGTATTCTTTGATACACAAAAGTTTTTACTTATGATAAAGTCCAATTTATCTATTTTTTCCTTTTGTTGTGAGTGCTTTGCGTGTCATATTTAAGAAATCATTGCCAAATCCAAGGGATAATCTGTCCCTATGTCTTCTTCTAAAAGGTTGACAGTTTTAGCTCTAAAATTAGTCCTTTAATCCATTTTAAATTTTGGATATAGTGTAAGGTAAGAGTCCAAACTTGTGCTTTTGCATGTGATATCCAGTTTTCCTAATACTATTTGTTGAAAAGACTCTATTTTCCCCATTGAATGGTCTTGGCACCACTGAAAAAAATCATTTAGGCCGAGCGCGGTGGCTCATGCCTGTAATCCCAGCACTTTGGGAGGCCAAGGCGGGCAGACCACAAGGTCAGGAGATCAAGACCATCCTGGCTAACATGGTGAAACCCTGTCTCTACTAAAAACACAAAAAATTAGCCGGGCATGGTGGCGGGCGCCTGTAGTCCCAGCTACTCGGGAGGTTGAGGCAGGAGAATGGCATGAACCTGGGAAGCAGAGCTTGCAGTGAGCCAAGATGGCACCACTGCACTCCAGCCTGGGCGACAGAGCGCGACTCTGTCTCAAAAAAAAAAAAAAAAAAAAAAATCATTTAACCCTATATATGAGGGTTTATTTATGGGCTCTCGCTTCTACTTCACTGGTCTATATGTCTATCCTTATGCTAGTATCAAACAATGTTTTGGTTACTGTAGCTTGTCCCTCAACTTTTTCATTTCAAGATTATTTTGATTATTCAGGGTCTCATGAAATTCCACATAATTTCAGGACGAGTTTTTCTACTTATATAAAAAAACACCATTAGGATTTTTTATAACAATTAAACTGAATCTATAGATTGCTTTGGGTAGTACTGCTATCTTAACAATATTAAATTTTCCAATCCATGAACATGAGATGACTGTTTAATTTCTTTCAGCAATATTTGCAGTTTTTAGAATACAATATTGTGCCTCCATGATTAAATGTATTCCTAAATATTTTATGTTAATGTTTTGGGTGCTATTGTAAATAGAATTGTTTGCTTAATTCGTCAAGTTGTTCATTGCTAGTGCATAGAGGTTCACTTATGCACCGCATAATGACATTTTTGCCAACAATGGACCACATATATGATGTTGGTCCCACAGGATTATAACAGCTAAAAATTCCTATCGTTAACTTAATGTCATAGTGCAATGTATTACTCACGTTTGTGGTGATGGTATTAAAAAATCTGCACAGCCAATCATACAGAAGTGAACAGTAATGTGCAAGGCCTTCACATTCACTCACCACTCACTGACTCACCCAGAGCAATTTCCAACCCTGCAAGCTTCTTTTGTGTTAAGCGTCCTATACAGGTGTACCAACATCTTTTGTGCTTGATTTTTACTGTACTTTCTCTGTTTAAGTTTAGATACACAAATACCATTGTATTACAATTGTCTGCAGTATTCAGTACTGTAACATTCTGTGTAAGTTGGTAGCCTAGGACTACCAACATGTTGTACCACTTAGGTTTGTGTAAATATACTCTATGATGTTTACACAAAGACAAAATTGCCTAACAACGCATTTTTCAGAATGTATCCCTGACACTAAATGACTCATGACTGTATAACTGACTTCTATGAATTTTGTATCCTACAACTTTGCTGAATTAGTTTATTACATCTAGCAAAGTGTTTGTGTGTGTGTGTGTGTGTGTGTGTGTGTGTGCGCGGATTCTTTTGAGTTACATATGATTACATCATCAGTGAATAAACATAGTTTTACTTCTTTCTTTTTCTTACCTAATTGCTCAGGACAGAACTTCCACTACTATGTTGAATACAAGTGGTAAGTGTGGACTTCCTTGTCTTGTTCCTGATTTCAGGGAAAAAGCTGCCTATCTTTCACCACTGAGTATAATGCTGGCTATGAGTTTCCACGGATGGCCTTTATCATGCTAAGAACTTTTTTTTTTTTTTTAAGACAGGGTCTCATTTGTCACCGAGGCTGAAGTGCAGTGGCACAATCTTGGCTACAGGCACACACCACCAGGGCTAGATAATTTCTTTTCTTTTCTTTTTTTTTTTTTTTTTGGTAGAGATGGGGTTTTACCATGTTAATCAAGCTGGTCTTGAATTCCTGAGCTCAAGTAATCTCCCCGCCTCGGCATCCCAAAGTGCTGGGATTACAGACGTGAGTTACCATGCCCAGCCTGAGTACATTCCTTTCTATTTCTAGTTTATTCAATGTTTTTCATCGGGAGATGTTTTCAGATTTTTCAAGTACTTTTCTACATAAATTAAGAAGATCATGCAATTTTATTTATTAATGTGGTATATAAAATTATTAAATTACCTATGCTAGTCCACCCTAACTTTTCTGGGATAAATCCCACTAGGTCATAGCGCATAATCTTTTAAACAGGCTGCTGGATTTGGTTTGCTAGTATTTTGTTGAGGATTCATGCATCTATATTCATAATGAATACAGTCCTATAGTTTTCTTGTAATATCTTTGTCTGGCTTCAGTATCAGGGTAATGATAGCCTCATGAGTTAGAAAGTATTTCCCATGTCTTCAACTTTTTTAGAAGGATTTATGTTAACTCTTCTTAAATATTTGGTAGAATTCATCAGTAAAGTCATGTGATCCTGCGCTTCTCTTTGTTGGGGGATTTTTAAAATTTTGATTCAATCTCTTGTTATAGGACTATTCAGTTTCTATTTCTTCTGTGATCAGTTTTGGTACTTTGCATCTTTCTAGGAATACAGCTATTTCAACTAGGTTATCCAATTTGTTAGCATATTTGTTGGTATACAACTTTTCATAGTATTCTCTCACGATCCTTTTTTATTTCTGTAGAGTCAGTAGTAATGTCTCCGTTTTTATTTGATTTTAATAATTTGAGTCATTTTTTTCTTAGCCAATCTAGTTAAAGGTGTATCAATTTTATGTTTTCAAAGAACCAGGTTTTGCTTTGTTAATTTTTCTGTCTTTCTATTCTCCATTTCTTTCTGTACTCATATTTATTTCTCCCTTCTAGCTTTGGGTTTAGTTCGCTCCTCTCATACTCATTCCCTATGGTATATACTTAGGTTATTGGAGCTCTTTCTTCTTTTTAAATGGAGACATTTATAGCTATAAAATTTCCTCTTAGCACTGTTTTCCCCACAGCCATAATTTTTGGCATATTGTGCTTTAGTTTTCTTTTGTCTCAAGGATTTTCTAATTTCCCTTGGGATTTTTTTCTTCTCATTTCATTTCAAAGAGGGAAGCCCTTGTGACTCCTTCCTTGACCCATTTGTTATACAGCAGTTTGCTTTTTGAATGTCGCATAGTTGTGAATTTTCCAGTTTGCCTTCTATTAGCAATTTCATTTTTTTCTTTTTTTTTTTAGAGACAGAGTCACCCAGGTTGGAGTACAGCGGCATGATCTCGGCCTACTGCAAGCTCTGCCTCCAGGGTTCACGCCATTCTCCTGCCTCAGCCTCCCAAGTAGCTGGGACTACAGCCACCTTCCACCACGACCGAACTTTTTTTTTTTTTTTTTTTTGTATTTTTAGTAGAGATGGGGTTTCACTGTGTTAGCCAGGATGGTCTCGATCTCCTGACCTCGCAATCCGCCCACCTTGGCCTCCCAAAATGCTAGGATTACAGGCATGAACTACCATGCCCAGCCTTCTTTTTTTATTTGAGACACAGTCTCATTCTGTTGAGAATAGAGTACAGTAGCAAGATCTCAGCTCACTACAACCTTTGCCTTCTATTCTTGTGCCTCAGCCCCCTGAGTAGCTGGGATTACAGGTGCCTGCCAAAACACCAGGCTAATTTTTAAAAATATTTTTAATAGAGACGGGGTTTCGCCATGTTGGTCAGGCTGGTCTTGAACCCTTGACCTCAGGTAATCCAACAGCCTTGGCCTCCCAAAGTGCTAGGATCACAGGTGTGAAACACTGTGCCCACCCCCTAATAAATTTTTAAGATTGAAATCATACAAATTATCTTCTCCATTAACAATGAATCACTTGAACCTGGGAGACTGAGGCTGCACTGAGCTGAGATCACACTACTGCACTCCAGCCTGGGCAACTCTGTCTCAAAAAAAAAAAAAAAAAAAAAATTATTAGGACTTCCTCTGAGGCCTACCATATGCGATATCTAGGAGAATGTTCCAGGTGCACCTGAAGAAAAATATGTATTTTGCTATTGCTGGAAGTGAAGAACAGTAATCTTTATGTCTCTTACGTCTACTTGGTTTATGTTGTTGTTCAAGGCCTCCATTTCCTTATTGATGTCCCATGTGGTGGTTGTTTCAATTCATTATTGAAAGTGAGATATTGAAGTATCCAACTACCACTGTAGAACTATCTATTTCTTCCTTGTATTTTATCAATATTTGCTTCATATATTTTGAAACTTTGCTATATATGCTTATAATTACCACATATTCTTGATGAATTGAACCTTTTATAAAGAAATAATGTTCTTTGTTCCCTGTAACTTGTTGGCTTAAAATCTATTTTTCTGGCTGGGCATGGTGGCTCATGGCTATAATCCCAGCACTTTGGGAGGCCAAGCCAGGTGGATCACTTGATCCCAGGAGCTTGATACCTGCCTGGCAACATTGTGAAATCCTGTCTCTACAAACAATTTTTTTTAAGTAACAAGGTGTGGTGGTGGCACATGCCTGTGGTTCAAACTACTCAGGAGGCTGAGGTAAGAGGATCACTTGAGCTTGGGAGGTCAAGGCTGTGATCACACCACAGCACTCCAGCCTGAGCTACAGAGCAAGATTCTATCTAGAAACAAAACAAAACAAAACAAAACCATCTATTTGGCTGGACACAGTGGCTCACACATGTAATCCCAGCACTTTGGGAGGCCAAGTGGGGGCGGATCACCTGAGGTCAGGAGTTCAAGACCAGCCTGGCCAACATGGTAAAACCCCAACTCTACTAAAAATACAAAAATTAGCCGGGTGTGGTGGCAGGCGCCTGTAATCCCAGCTACTCAGGAGGCTGAGGCAACAGAATGGCTTGAACCCAGGAGGCAGAGGTTGCTGTGAGCCGAGATCACAGCATTGCACCATTGCACTCCAGCCTGGGGGACAAGAGAGAGACTTTGATTCAAAACAACAACAAAAAAAAACCATCTATTTTTCTGACATTAATATAGCCAACTCAGCTTTCTTTTGATTACCACTTGCATAGACTATCTTTTCCCATTCTTCTTTCAACTTCTTTGTTTCTTTGTATTGAAAGAGAGTCTCCTGTAGACAGTACATAGATGGACTGTGTTTTTCCAATTATGACAATATTTGCCTTTAAATCACAGAGTTTAATTCAACTACTTTCAAAATAATTACTGATAAGGACTCACTGCTATCATTTAGTTATTTGTTATCTTACATGTTTTTTTAACTTCAATTCCATCATCACTTAAAAATATATATATTTAGTTCATATTTCCTAGTGTACCATTTTGGTGTATGTGTGTGTGTAGGTTATTTTCTTTGTGGTTCTTTTAGGGATTACAATTAATATCTTAAAGTTATAACAACCTAGTTTGCATAATGTCAACATTGTTTCAATAGTTTGTAAGACTGGCATATAACATGCAATGTTTATAAAACTATTTTGTTGCTAAAGTATTATTTTCCCTCCAACTATTTTTCTTCTTTAAAGCTTAAAAAACTCCATTTCACAAATTACTTTTATTCTTTTGTTTTCTTTTACTTCTTAAAAAGGGGACTTTTAATCAATTTTATTAATTCATTTCTTTTACCTTCCCCTACTAATCAAGAAGAACGTTACAAAAATCTGGGTTTGGCTAATAATGAATGATTACTATTAATTTTATCATGGCCATTTTCTCTCTCACTTTTTATTTCTTTTGATTGTGCTCTTAAAATTATTTTGTTACAAAAAATGGAAGTCTCGGCCAGGCACATTGGCTTACGTCTGTAATCCCAGCATTTTGGGAGGCAGAGGTGGGTGGATCGCCTAAGGTCAGGAGTTCGAGACCATCCTAGCCAACATGGCAAAACCCTGTCTCTACTAAAAATACAAAAATTAGCCAGGCATGGTGGCGGGTACCTGTAATCCCAGCTACCTGGGAGGCTGAGACTGGAGAATCTCTTGAACTGGGGAGGTGGAAGTTGCAGTCAGCGAGACTGCGCCACTGCACTCCAGCCTGGGAGACAAGAGCAAAACTCTGTCTCGAAACAAAACAAAACAAAATAAAACAAAAAAACTATGAATTAGAAGCAACTTGAGGGGTTACCTCTTTGTTATAACAACTTCTCACTCTTTTTTCCACATTATAAATTATGCTTAATCATCCCTAGGTTTGATTTTGCTGTGAATTTATTCTTCAATTCGTAGAAACCCCAACATTCTATAGAACTTCCTCTATTCAACAATACAGACAGATGCCAATTCCAGAAACCTCTCTACACCCACACCACAACCCCTGTATTTCTTATTCACCTGCTATAAATATTATTTGCTTGAGACCCTTGTTTTTGTTTCTGCCAGTTTGTTTTTCTTTCCACTTTGTTTCATGCGCTGCCTCCTTCAAGGTCTCTAAAAAGAGAACTACTCCCTCAATTCTCTTTATAACCGTTTTCTTTTTCTTTGATCTCTTAGAAATCTTTATTGCACAAATATTTTCTAATTTTTTCTTCACTCAAACCTCTTTTCCAGGCTCTTAAACAGCATTTCTTACTTGCCGAATAGCTTCACGGATGAACTTTATTTCCCTCAAAACCAAATTTTCAGGGTCTATTAATGGCTTATCATATTCCCTGTCACTCAAGATTTAACCTTTAGAATTCTTTTTCAATATTCCCCCTTCCCTACTCACCATGGTCAACAGATCAGTGTCTTCTTACATTGAGGTTTTCAATTTACTCTAAATCAAAATCATGAAGAAATGTTGTTAAAAATGTAGATTCATGTGCTTTATCCTGAATTTGCTGAACAGGTTTTCAAGAATAGATCCCACAAAGCTTTTAAAATCAACAATCCATGTAAGATTTAGGCATACTACATTTTGAGAACTACTGCATTATATCAATTTTCACCTAATTCTGCTCATTCTACCTTCTCAGTGTTTCTCATCCATTTCTCTCCTATTGTCTCTACCCTAGTTCAGGGCTGCTACATCTCTTAGCTAGACATCTGTAATAGGATTTTCCTGCCTCTAGGATATTTCCCACTTTAATTCATCCTACACACTGGAGTCTTATTAATCTTACGAAATTGCAGCTCTGCTCATTTAATGTGACAACAATTTACTGAGAGCATACTATATACTAGGTGCTCTAGGGCAGTAGGTTCTAAATGGTGTGATCACCAGGGAAAGGGAAAACTTTTCAAAACAGAGATCCTCCACCACCTCTCCAGGCCTACTTAATTACGATCTTCAGAGCTAGAATTAAGACAAGTTTCTTTTTAAAAAGTTGCCCAACTGACTCCTTCGGGTAACACTAGATAATTTTGAATAACATTAGACCGGAACAAATAAAGATTAAGACATTCTTGTGTATTTTAGAATGTATTGGGAGGGGATATGAACATATGCAAATAGCTACCATATAATATGCCGATTATTGTTATATTGGAGGTACCGAGTGCCATGAAAAGATTAATTCGAACTGCATTAAATACCTTCAGCAACACACCCAGCTGGATGAAATCTGTTTGCCCTCTGATCTCCCATAGCACTTTATCTATAATCCTCTCATGGTCTTCTTTTCATCTTGCTCAATAATTATTTTTTTATTTGTCTCATTTCCTCTCCCCTTGTACTTGAGGATGCACTCTTGGTCTTTGCAGTGCATATGGTGTGACAAGAAATTTTTTTTGGAGTTCGGATTTATTTACAGGATAAAGTTACACAAAAATTAAATTTTGTATAGTTATATATTTAATAAATTATCTCAAAAATAGGTCCTTGTAACTCTAGGGTATATGTAGCCAAACTTACAGATCTTAAACTCTGTATGGCACTTAGTACAGTTCCTTTCACACAGCAAGTACTCAATAAAAAAAGCTGTGTGTAAACCAACGGGGTCTGGGAAAAATGTATTTGAATATGCAATAAAAATACCTAATAAGTCCAATATCCACCATCAGAGGTTATGATTCCAAATGAAATAACACGGTGGTGGTTTTTGCAAACTGATAACCTGTAAGTCAAAACCAGCCAAACTGTTTTGTTTGGATGGCTCAGGTGGGGATGGAGGGTTGTTTACAATTTTAATTCGAATGTCTTTGGTCTGGGCAAATATACCCTGAATTGCCACAGGCCCTACCACTTCCTATAATTTTACACTAATCTGACTTACACATTTATGCTATCTATAGGTCTAAAGATGAGAGTTCTGAAAGGTGTCAGATAACTGCTTCCAATCATTTCTGCTTTTTGAGTCTTGGCTACTGTTATGGGCTTGAGTCCTCCCAAAAGTTATGTGTTAAAGTTGTAACCCTTAGTACTTCAGAAAGTAACGCTATTTGCAGATAAGGTGTTTGAAGGGGTAATTAAGCTAAAACGAGGTCTTTAACACGAGCCTGAATCCAATAGGGTTGGTGTTCTTACAAGGAAAGAAAATTTGGACACAGGTGTGCGCACGCATGGAGGAAACACCATATGAAAACAAAGAGATGCGACAGTGATCTGTAAGTCAAGGAGAGAGAGCTCAGAAAGAAACCAACCCTGCTGACACCTTGATCTTGAACTTGTAGCCTCCAGAATTGTGAGAAAATAACTTTCTGTTGTTTAAGTCACCTAATCTGTGGTATTTTATGTTTGCTCTAGCAAACTAATATGGATCTCAACTATGTTTAACATTAATCTTGGCACTTTTACATCAAAACTTATTTGTTCAAGTCTGTCTGCCAGGTACATGGTGAACACAATTCTGAGTAGTTTAGGATTTAGATGATGCAAGTTATATGTAAGATATATTCATAAACATAAATAAGAAACATTATAGGGAATACAACAAAAATGCCAAATAAAGACTATTATAGGCACACAAGAGGGACAGAGGTGACTATGGACTAACTCACAAAAGAATCACAATTTGAGCTGGGTCTTAAAAGCATAAGTAGGATTCAGCCAAGCTGAGGGGAGAGGACATCAAGGAGAGAATAGTGTACAATGGCAAATACATGTCTTCTACCAGAGGAAAATTTTCTCCTTTTAAGTAACTCTATGTTCAAGTTTCTTTTCTGTGCTTTCTAACCTTTAAGATCACTATATATCTTTAAATGAATAGTCTAAGTCCTTAGAAAATTTAGGCATTTTTTTTTCTTGTCAGATAAATAACAGTTCAACTGACTTTGTTCAGTACAACACTGACATCCAAAGGATACTCAGGTTCATCTGAAGGCTTCTTGGGCTTCTACTGAGTTGATTTTCTAATGGTCTATGTAGCCAGTAAGTAGCTCATGGAACATTCTCTTTTGAAACCCTGGGCATTTTTTGATCTCTTGCCCATTTATCAAATCTCATCACATTAAATGGCTCCACAATGCAGGTGGCCTGTGTTTTCTTAAGTGCCTCCTCTTCTTAAGAATGTATTACTCAGTTCATTAATGTTTCATACCTAAGTATTCTGTGTATTTAATTTTTTATTTAACGAAATTTCTAACCTTCAGGCTGAGGAATTATTCAGAATGTTTCATCCAAGTTGCTGGAAAAGTGCTCATTAGCAGGGAGTTTTGAAGACGGAATTTTAAGAAAGGGGTTGACAGGATCCCAAACATACAGATCTAAGCTTTCATAAACGCTTCCCTACCTTAACTATGGATGAAGAAATTGTTCTTGATAAGCAGATAAGTTTTGCTTTAGTTTTTCCATTTTGGTGACAAGAATTTAATAATGATTTCTGCGGTCTGATAAAAGATGTTCGTTTAAATTCTCTGCAGAAAGCAGAGAACTTTAAGTGTGGTCACTAAAGTTTACTTTCATTGACAAATGAGATCATCCTGTGTGAGACTATCATCATCAAATGAGATACAACTGAAACCAAAGCAGCCATGTTTACCATTTGGTTTAAAATATTTTAGATTAAAATAATGCTCCTAACGAAAGGAGTCTCAGCTGAATTAGTTAGATTCTTGGCACGGCCTGTGCTCAAATCACCTGCTCATCTTTACCACCTGCCTTCAGATTTATGGGCGATTAAGAATTTAAGTCGGAGAACCTATGAGACTATTACAGAAAATAATTTCAGGTCTTCGTTCATTAACTGTTTCAGATGAAATTTGGGGTCAGAAAGAATCAGAACGTTAAATGTCATTGTAAACTCAAATCACATTCAATGGTTAAAGACTACAAAATGTGTGCAGTGCAGTTAAAAAACCTCACACAGCAAGAGGTTATTGAATGTTTAAAGATCCCAAATTTCAACTTTTCCTGGTTAAGTACAGGTATGTTGTGTAACAAAGTTGACAGCGGGTTTCTGTTACCCCCGAGTTGGAGGAGGAGGCGCTACCACACGCTTACCTTAGGGAAATAACGTGCACTTTATAACCGTTCAGGTAAATCGTTGGGCGAGAAAGAAGAATAAAGGACACGGCCGGTGGAGTGACCCCAGCACACAGTCCCGTGGCTGCTCCCCAGGAAACGGCCGCAGCCCCAAATCTCCTCGTCCCTCTAGTAGGGAGAGTTTTCCCGCGGAGTCTCGCCTTGCGGCCGGAAGCCACCTTAAGGCCGCCCACCCGGAAGCCGTCGTCTTGGCAACTCGGTATCGTCCCACCCCCTTTTCTTAGCAACGTCTATCACCTTAGACCTCTGAGGCCAGCCGGGCTTCGATTGGTTCCTGTATCCTTCACTCTGGGAGACGTTTGAGACAGAGTCTCTAGAGCTCGTATTTGAATTTGTGGCGCTTGTTGTCCGCGAGTTGCCGGATGAAGCTGAGCGGTTCGGAACCAGGGATCTCAGGGGTGAGCTACCGCGAGGGTAGAGAGACGAAAAGGGCGGCCGGAACTGGAGGGGTGCCGAGTTAAACAGAAAAGGGCGGCCGGAGCTGGAGGGGCGCCGAGTTAAACAGGCCAGTTCCAGATGGAGCGCTTCAGGCGGGCTGCTTCGCTCCCCTGAGGCAGGCCCTCCGTCTGTTCGCCTGCTCGTAGCCTCTAGGTTTTTCCCTCACGTCGTTTTTCGGCAGTCTCAGAGACGCCACGCCCGCCCTCGTTCTGCTGCCCCTGATGGAAGGCTCCTCTTAATGCTACCTTCCCTCTTTCACAAACAAAATGTCTCTCAGCTTCCTTCCTTCTCCGACGTGCTTACACCTCCCCCAAGTATAATTCACTCCCCACTGATGTCTTTGGTAATTTCATCCTCGTCTTCATCACTAACACTGAGACACGGGGTGTGTGCACTTGACGATGTGGAAAAATGGCTTTCGCGCAATCTGGTGAGCGTCCGACACCTCACAAATTGAATCCAGAACGTTCCTTATCCAGAAAAGATGCTGCTGTCCTACTCTTCCCGACCGGGAATATCGTAACGTGGAAAGCAGCAAGTGACAGCGTTTTATAAAGCGCTACGAAAGTAAGCTATTGACTCATTCACATCGGAAACATAATTGTTTTGTTTTTGGTCGGACCTTGTTGATCTGTACGTTTCGTATTGGGTT
The DNA here is from genome assembly GCF_000951045.1 of Mandrillus leucophaeus. Taxonomy (NCBI): domain Eukaryota; kingdom Metazoa; phylum Chordata; class Mammalia; order Primates; family Cercopithecidae; genus Mandrillus; species Mandrillus leucophaeus. The sequence continues at coordinate 3,092,185 of NW_012101698.1, forward strand.
TATGGATACTGTTCAGACTTTGAAACGAATAATGCCAAAAGTTACGCTGGAGGACAAACTCTGAGGATTGATCCGAAGCACAAAAGTCGCCACTGATTGATACCTTCTCTTCATGAACCTTTAGCTTCTTTGTCTATTATGATACTTCTCCCATCCCAGTGGATTTAATTTCCACTGAGATTTATGAACATTTTAGGAGTTTACAGTCTAAATAGACAGCTTTCCCCACATCTCCTTTATATGAAATGTGGATATCAGTGGGACCCAGTCCAGTTCTAGACGTTTCTTTATATATATATACACACACACACAATGTAATTTGTTGTCTATCTGTATATTATATATAATATATCTATATGATTTTTTAAGTAGAAATAAGCAGCAAAACAGAGTGTTTTACTCCTACGGAATGGCTGTCATTTCTGAGTTTTAAGACTTGTAGTTTGGAGGGAGGTGGAATGAGAAGGCTGAAACTTACATGAGCACTGATTTAAGGATATTAGAAAAGTCATTTCTAAGTGTGGAGCTCCACACCTGTAATCCCAACCAACACTTTGGGAGGATGAGGAGGAAGGATTGCTTCAGCCCAGGAGTTCGAGAACAGCCCAGGAGTTCAAGACGATAGTGGGACCCCATCTCTACAAAAAAATTTAAAATTAGCCAACTGTGGTGGTGGTCGCCTTGCTCCCAACTACTCAAGAGGCTGAGGTGGGAGGATCACTTGGGCCGGGAGTTCCAGGCTGCAGTGACCAATGCTCGTGTCTATCTCCAAAACAAACAAAAAACAGAGAGCTAAAGGTAGTAAGGTAGTATATGAGCACAGGGGCATACCAAAAAATAAGTTGACAAGTTATTGCATCCAGAGTCTTTCTGAATTAACAAGAAATAGGAAAATTCTTGATCAATATGAAGAGTGAAAATAGTTTGTGTGCCTTAATTTTTTTGATGTTTTATATTAAAATAATTTTATGGTGAAATTCTACCAGCATATACCTGAATATAATCTCATAATCCTCTTCCTAACCATCTCAGGCATTATTTTTCACATGAGAACATTAGCTCACCTGAAATTTGCTTTTGTATATAATGTGAGGAGTGGCTTTAACTAAATTTTTTTTCACTGTTCGGTTGCCATTTTGGGGAGATTAGTCTTTAGTTTTGCTTGATTGTGATTGTCTGGTTTTAGAATTAGGGTATAGGTGTCTGACATCTTTAAATGATCTAGGATGTGTTGTATTCTCTACTTCTTGAAAAAGTTTATATAAGATTGGCATTTCATTGTTAAGTGTTTGATAGAATACATCCATCTACGGCTGGTATTTTCATTTTGAGGAAGTTTTCATGAAATTAAGAAGTAAATTCTATTTGCCTAAATCTTTAACATTTCTGTCACTCTTTATTTCTTGTAGATCCATATTTTCATAATTTTCCTTCAGTTTGAATAACTTCCTTTATTTAATACTGCATGTACGTGAAGGATTCTATCAGCGTTTGTTTCTTAGAAAATGTTTTTATTCAACTTTCATTTTTGAAAAATCTATTTTTAAACTGCATATATAATTTTAGGTTGACTTTTGTTTAGCACTTTAATATTCTATTGTCCTCTGGCTGTTGTTTTTAGATACTTGGTGTCGTTCTTATCTTTGTTCTCCTGTATATAATGTCTCCCCCAACCCCATCCCACCTCACCCTCACTTTTGAAAAAACAAAGTCGGGCATATTTAGGCATAATTTGCATATGGTAAAGTTGACCCTTTTAAGAAATATTGTTCTATGAGTCTTAACAAAGGTAAAGAGTTGTGAACTACTATCACAATCATTTTTAGTGTATCTGTAAGTCTGTAAAGTCCTCTCATGCCCTTATTATTGATTTTCTATCCACACCATTGGTCCCTAGCAACCCTTGATCTGATATCTACTGCTATAGATTTGTGTTTGGAGGCATCATGTTAGTGGAATCACATAGTATGAGCTGGTTGTGTCTGGCTTCTTTCACTTGATATAATACTTTTAAGATTCATCCATGTTCTTGCATGTATCACTAATTTTTTCTTTTAATGTGTGAGTAGTATTCCGTTATATGTATTACCACAGTTTGTTTATCCATTCAACAGTTAATGGACTTTGAGTTGTTTCCAGGTTTTGGCTGTTAGTAATAAAGCTGCTATAAACATTTGGCTACAGGTGTTTGTGTGGCCATAGATTTTAATTTCTTGCTTGCTTGCTTGCTTTTTGCTTTTTTTTTTTTCCCCCTCTCTCTCTTTTTTTTGTTTTGTTTTGTTTTTGAGGTAGGGTATGACTCACCATAACCTCGAATTCCTGGGCCTCAGCTTCTCTGAGTAGCTGGGACTACAGGAGCATGTCACTATGCCTAACTAATTTTTAATTTTTTGTAGAAACATGGTCTTGCTGTGTTGTCTAGGCTGGTCTTAACCTCCTGCCTCAAGCAATCCTTCCACGTCAGCCTCCCAAAGTGTTGGAATTACAGGTGGGAGCCATCATGCTCAGCCTTAATTTTGTAAAATACTTTCAAACCTTTTTCAAAAGTGGCTGTCACATTTTGCATTCCCATCAGCGGCGTAGGGCAGTTCCAGTTATTCAACAGTCATATCAGCCCTTGGGGTTATTAGTAGTTTAAATTTTTTTAACTATTGCTGTAGGTATGTACTGATGTCTCTCTGTAATTTTAAGTTATATTTCTCAGATGCTTAATGAAATAGAGTAGTAGTTCATCCACTTGTTATCTGACCGTCTTTTGTGAAGCATCTATTAAAATGTTTTGCCTTTTTTTTTTTTTTTTTTTTTTTTTTGAGATGCAGTCTCACTCTGTTGCCCAGGCTGGAGTGCAGTGGCACGATCTCAGCTCACTGCAGCCTCCCCATCCTGGGTTCAAGCAGTTCTCCCACCTCAGTCTCCTGGGTGGCTGGGATTACAGGCGCGCACCACCATGCCCAGCTAATTTTTGTATTTTTAGTAGAGACCAGGTTTCACCACGTTGGCCAAGCTGGTCTCGAACTCCTGACCTTGGGGATCCACCTGCTTTGGCTTCACAAAGTGCTGGGATTATAGGCGTTTGAGTCACCGTGCCCGGCCTGTTTTGCCTATTTTATTTGGTAGTTTTATTGAGGTACAATTTACATACAACAAATTTCATACTTTTAAAGCGTATACTTTGATAAGTTTTGACATGTACCCATGAAACCATCACCACAATCACATTAATGTACATCTATAACATGGCTGAACCTCAAAAACATGTTGAGTGAAAGAAGCCAGTCACAAAAGGACATATAGCGTATGATTTTATTTATAAAAAATTTCCAGAACAGGCAAATCCATAGAGATAGAAAGTAGATTAATGGTTGATAGGGGCCAGGGTAGGGGAGAATGGGAAATTACTGCTAATGAGTATAGAGTTTCTTTTTGAGATGATGCAAATAGTCTGGAATTAGATAGTTGTGGTGGTTGCACAGCTTTGTGAATACTCTCAAAACTATGAATCATACACTTTAAAGGGTGGATTTTATGGTATATAAGTTATATCTCAATAAAGCTGTTGCGAAAAAGAAAAATAACTCTAGTTGTGATCTAAGGGGCTGTTCAAAAAGCATTGTTTGTAATAGTAGAAACATGGAAACTAAATTTCCATCAGAAGAATGATAAAAATGGGTGTATATTTTTAAAATGAAAGTGATGCTATTAAAATAATGAAGCCAAACAGTATGTATCAATATGATATATCTCACAGTCAGTTTGAGGGGAAAACCATTGTAGAATAATCTATAACAAATATAACACAGAATTAGAATTTAGAAATATGTAGAATAGTATATAGTTTAGTAAAAGTATCAAAAATGAATGGGGATCATAAACAGCTTCCAGGTGGTAATTAGCTGTAGTGATCACTTATGGTACATGTACCTGGTGTGGATGGGGGGAAGACGAGGGGAATGTTATTAAGGAAGTGTTCATAGAATGTTTCAACTATATTAGTAGTGTTTTATTAAACTGCGTAATAGGTATACAGAAGTTATTTTTATTTTTAGAATATTTCAAATAATTTTATAAGAATATTTGCAGGACAGAGCAAAATGTTAGTAGATGATTTATCCCATGGAAGGGATAAACCATCAAGGTAAAGATTTTTCACTTACAGGAGTAGCAAAATCAAATGTAGAACTGAGGCCGTACGTGGTGTCTCATGCCTGTAATCCCAGCACTTCCGAAGGCCGGAGCAGAGGATCCTTTGAGCCCAGGAGTTTCAGATCAGCCTAGGCAGCAAAGGAGACCACGTCTCTACAAAAAATTTTAAAAGTCAGCCAGGTGCGGTGGCGCATGCCTGTGGTCCCAGCTACTCTGCAGGCTGAGATGGGAGGATGGCTTGAGCCCAGGAGGTTGATGCTGCAATGAGCTATGATCACACCACTGCACTCCAGCCTGGGCGATAGAGTAAGACTCTTTCTCAATCTGTTCTGCCATAGTAATAGAAGAAAAAAGAAAAAAAAAAAAGTAGAACCAAGGGCAGACAAGAACCAACTGAAGAGAGGATGATTTGCATACATGAAGTCATAATCATGTACCTTCTTTTAAAGTAGTTGTGGTATCCTTTGGGAATGTTACACCAAGCACAAATGTAAAGTATGATGACCTAGAAGCAATTTCACTAATGCATATTTTGCAAAGTGTTATTACTCTCAGAAGTCAAATCAATGCCTTCTAGGAGATTTTTGAACGATGTAAAATAGTCTCAGAGGGAGGAAACAGTAAAGATGTGGAATGTGAGGAAAAACCTTAAGGAGATCATTCTTACATGGCATGGGAGCTCAGTTTTAAGGTAATCACCTAGTCAGGAAGTCCCCTGAGAAACAGATTACACAGCTGAAACAAGAGGGTACTTGAATGATTTCTAGTTCATAAAACATATTGATATCAGACCCCATTCTAGTATCAAGGAATTATGAAGCTTTGATCCCTGTCCTCAAGGAGAACAGAAATTTATTCTAACTATACCATCAAGCCTGTTTCCTGGGAAGAGAAACTTCTGTACAGAGGGCTTTATAGGAGCTGTGAGTTCGGGAGTCTAGGATCATTTAAAAAGCATTACCCAGAGATCTGTGAGGGACAAAGGAAGCTCAAGGGATTTCCAAAAACGCAGACCTACAGAACATGGACAGGGATTATAAGAACTTTTAATAGCTTCTTACATCTAAAGACATTCTCTCCTGTGGGTTGAATTGTGTCCCTCAAAAAGATACATTCAAGTCCTAACCCCTAGTATTTGTGAATGTGATCCTAGTTCAGTGACCGGTTTCTTTATAAGAGAAAGCAGGCCAGTCACAGGGGCTCACACCTGTAATCCCAGCACTTTGGGAAGTTGAGGCAGGAGGATAGCATGAGCTCAAGAGTTTGATATCAACCTGCGCCACATAGCAGGACATCATCTCTACCAAAAATAAATAACAATAAAAAAAAATAACCAGGTGTCCCAGCTACTCTGGAGGCTGAGGTGGGAGGGTAGCTCGAGCCCACGAGTTTGAGGCTGCAGTGAGTTGTGATTGTGCCTCTGCACTCCAGCCTGAGCAACAGAGTAAAACCTTGTCAAAAAAAAAAAAAAAACAGAAAGGAGAGGGAAATTTGGATACGGAGACCTAGACACACACACACACACAGGGAAAGAGGTCATGTGATGACAGAGCCAGAAGTTGTAGCTGCAAGCCAAGGATCAAAGAATTGCCTGCAACCACCAGAAGCTAGGGAGAGGGTAGGAAGGATTCTTCCCCAGATACATCAGAGGGAGCACAGCTGTGCTGAAATCCATCTGCACCTTGATTTCAGATTTCTAGTCTCCAGAATCCTGAGAGTAAGTTTCTGTTTCCAGCCACCTATTTTGTTGCAATTTGTTACCACAACCCCAGGAAACATACCCTCTTCACTAGGTACTACCTAGTTCCCTATAGCAATTAGCAATAAAACACTTAAAATGACTGTTAGACTTGCTGGGTGGGGCATAAAGAACAAAATACAGCATTGGGAATGTGTGTCCGTATTCTGCAGTCCTCAAGAAATAGAAGTACCAAGAGTAGTTGGTGACAGCTTTGGGGAAGAAAGGAATAAGACTTTTTTTTTTTTTAAAGGATATATACAACATGATTTTTAAAAATCATTTTCTATTGAAGTAAAATACACATATATAATTTGCTGTTTTTACCATTTTAAGTGTACAGCCCAGTGGTAATAAATACATTTATATTTTCTTTTTCCTCTTCATTTGCCCCTCCCTCCTTCCCTTCCTGGACTCTGGTAGTCAGCAATCTCTATTTTCAAGAGATTCACTTTTTAAGCTCCTACATATGAGTGAGAACATGAGATACTTGCCTTTCTGTGTTTTGCTTATTTCACTTAACATAATGGCCTCCAGTTTCATCTATGTTGCTGCAAATGGCAGGATTTCATTCTTTTTGATGGCTGAATAATATTCCGTTGTGTATATATATCACATTTTCTTTATCCATTCATCCATTGATGGACAGTTAGGTTGATTCCATACCTTGGCTATTGCGAATAGTGCTTCAGTAAAACATAGAAGTGCATATATATCTGATATATTGATTTCCTTTCTTTTGGATGTATACTCAGTCGTGGAATTGCTAAATCATATGGCAATTCTATTGTAAGTTTTTTGAGCAGCCTCCATACTGTTTTCCGTAGCAGCTATGCTAATTTACATTCCTACCAACAGTGTGTGAGGGTTCCCCTTTCTCTACATCCTTGCCAGCATCCGTTATTGTCTGCCTAAGACCTGTTTCTCTGGTAGACTAGAGTCAGCCTATGGCAGACATACCCTGTAGGAGTTTCCTGTGTTACTATGTGTGATCCTCAAGGTACAACTTACACCTTAGAGTGGCTCATGCCAAGCATTTGACCTTACTCTCAAAAACAGTTACCATTGCTAAGATGTACTCCCAAAAGTAATGATCATTGCTGGGGAAAGATAATAAGTAGGAATCATAGCAACAGCTAACATGTATGGGACCTTACTGTTACCTCATTTGATTCTTTTGGCACACTCTGTGCTAGGTACTATTATCTCCCTTTTAGAGATGAGGAACTGAGGTTGCTAGAAAGTTGACTTATCTATCCCCCAATTTAACACCTCAAAAAAAAAAGTCATCCTGTCTCAAGAGAATGAGGAAAACAAGAGTTTAGGAATTGAAGAGTACTGATTAACAAGCATATGAGATTCTGAACTTAGACCTGTTGGATAATGGAAGAGTCAGTGTAGATATTTTAATTACATGTTCTGAAGTTGAACTTATGCAACAAGTATCTTGTAGCTGCTATAGAAATAAAAATGTGATTTATCAGCTATTCTATGAAGATAATAACTCATTTACTACATTTTACTAGTTTTGTTCTCACTTAAAAAATGGATTAGAAGCTGGACACAGTGGCTCATGCCTGTAATCCTAGCACTTTGGGAGGTTGAGGCGGGCAGATCACTGGAGGTCAGGAGTTTGAGAGCAGCCTGGTCAACATGGTGAAACTCTGTCTCTACCAAAAACACAAAAATTAGCCGGGCATGGTGGGGCATGCCTCTAGTCCCAGCTACTCAGAAGGCTGAGGCAAGAGAATTGCTTGAACAGAGGCAGGGTTGCAGTGAGCCCAGATCGTGCCAATTCACTCTAACATGGGCAACAAAAAGAGACTGCATCTCAAAAAAAAAAATAATGTATTAGAGATAATTTTTTTAACTTGTATATCCTCAAATGTCTTAAACCCACAGTTTTATTTTCTTTTAGGAAATTAAGTTTTCTTGTTCCTGCAATATGGAGAAAAAGATAACCTAGAATGCTATCCCTTACAAACACCTATATATAGCTTATAAGAGGCATTAAAAAATAAGGGAAATCCCTAGGGTCTAGAAACAATCAGGGAGCTGTAGGCTGGTAAAACTGCTGATAGGAAAGAGTTATAGGTCTCACTGTTCAAGAGCCATGGGTTTTAAAGTCATATAGCCTCAAGAGATAAGGTCTTGGGGTCCTTAAGAGTTCAGTGGTTAGAAATGAGATGCCTGCAGTTAGACCTCTTAACATAATTACTGATATATTTGTGTTTAATCCCAGCACTTTGGGAGGCCTAGGCGGGTGGATCACCTGAGGTCAGGAGTCAAAACCAGCCTGGCCAACATGGTGAACCCACATCTCTACTAAAAATACAAAATGAGCTGTTTGTGGTGGCGTGCACCTGTAATCCCAGCAACTCGGGAGGCAGAGGCATGAGAAAACTGCTTGAACCCGGGAGGTAGAGGTTGCAGTGAGCCAAAATCATGCCACTGCACTCCAGTCTGGGTGACAGAGCAAGACTCCATCTCAAGAAAAAAAAAAAAAATGTAGACAGGGTGCAGTGGCTCATGCCTGTAATCCTAGCACTTCGGGAGGCTGAGGCGGGTGGTTTGCCTGAGCTTAGGAGTTCGAGACCAGCCTGGGCAACACAGTGAAACACTATCTACTAAAATACAAAAAAAATTAGCTGAGAGTGGTGGCGTGCACCTGTAATCCCAGCTACTCGGGAGCCTAAGGCAGGAGAATCGTTTGAACCTGGGAGGCAAGAGGTTGCAGTGAGCCAAGATCGTGCTATTGCACTTCAGCCTGAGCCAAGAGTAAGACTCTGTCTCAAAAAAAAAAAAAGTACAGACCTTATAATATTTTATGTTCATTTATTCACACTTGTTTTTTACTACTGTGCATTTTAATTCTCTATTTTCAGTGCTTTAAGGCATTAATATTATTATTTTATACAGTCAGTAATTGCTTAGATTTACCCTTTTTGTGGCTCTTCATTCCTTCCTGTGTCTTCTAGTTTCCCTTGGTGGGATTATTTCCCTTCTGCCTGAATAATGCACTTTCATAATTATTTTAATGTGGATTTGTTGATGACAAATTCTTTTTATGCCTGAAGAAAAGTCTTTATTTCACTGTCATTGATGAAGGGTGTTTTTGTCATTTATAGATTGGCATATCCCTTTGAGGATGTAATTCCATTGTCATTTGGCTTCTATCATTTCTGTTGAGAAGTTAGCTATCAGACTTATTTTTGTCTGATAAAATAATGAAGAGAACTTGCCTCCTTTGCTCCTTTGAAAGTTTTCCCTTTGTCTTTGATTTTCAGTAGTTTTAATGATAGGCTTATACATATATTTTCTTCCGATGTATATATATTGTGTATCTTTTAGTGAGTTGAATCCATGGCTTTTTATCTTTTTGTTAAAATTCTTGGTCAGTATCTTTTTAGATACAGCTTTTCCCCTTCTCACTCTTTACCCCAGTAATTGCCCCTGTCCTGTCTTCAGTCATTTTCTATCCCTTGTCCCTCAACCCTAGGCAATCATTAATGTGCTTTTCAATTTTATAGATTAATTTTGACTTTTCTCTAATGTCATGTAAATGAAATTAAACAGTGTGTACTATTTTGCATCTAGCTTCTTTTTCATAGTACTGTTTTTAATATTTACTAATATTTTTCTATGTATCAGTATTAAGATATTTCTTTATACCTAGGTCTATCTATAGATTGCTGTTTGTTTATCCATTCGTTTATTCTTTGACATTTGGGTTATTTCCAGTTTGGAGCAATTATGAATAAAACTGCTATGGACACTTGTTTACAGTCCTTGGGAAAATACTTAGGAGATGGAATTGCCGAATCATACAATCATTTTATGTTCAACTTTGTAAGAGACTGCCAAACTTTTCCAATGTAATTGTATTATTTTATATCATTTTCAGGAATGTATGAAAGTTGCAGTTACTCCACATCCTTGGAACTGTCAGTCGTTTTAATTTTAGCCACTCTAAAGGGCATTCATTGCTGTCTCACTGTGATTTTAATATGCACTTTACTGATGGCTAATGATGTTGAATATCTTTTTATAAACTTATGGTGTATTCAGGTATCTTCTTTCATGATATGTCTGTTTACATCTTTTTCCAGTTTTTAGATGGATTTGTCTTTTTGTTGAGGTATAAAAGTTCTTTTTGTGTTCTGTATAATAATACTTTGCCAATTATATATGTTCAGATTATCTTCTCCCAATCTGAAGCTTACCTTTTCATTTTCTTAATGGTGTCTTTTCAAGAGCAAAAGTTTTAATTTTGAATGTGCTATTTATTTTTATGCATTGTGTCCTAGCTAAGAAACTTTGCCTACCACAAGGTCACAAAGATTTTCTTCCACTGTTTTGTAGATTTAGCATTTTTTTTTGAGATGGAGTCTCTGTCACCCAGGCTTGGAGTGCAATGGCATAGTCTCAGCTCACCACAGCCTCTGCCTCCTAGGTTCAATAAATGCTCCTGCCTCAGCCTCCTGAGTAGCTGGGATTACAGGTGCCCACCACCATGCCCAACTAATTTTTATATTTTTAGTAGAGACGAGATTTCACCATGTGGCCAGGCTGGTCTCGAACTCCTGACCTCAGGTGATCCACCCACTTCGGCCACCCAAAGTGCTGGGATTACAGGTGTGAGCCACCGCACCCAGCCAGATTTAGATTTTATGTTAGTTTATGATCCATTTTGTGTTGAGTTGCATGTGTGGGAAGTGTCAAGATTAATTTTTCCATGTGGATATCTAGGTCTCCCAGCATTATTTTTACCTTTCCTAATGAGATTAGCATTGCTTCTGATAACGAGAGAGTATCACCTATTTGAACAACTCTTCTGTGCTAACAACTGTAATCTGTCAACAAAATACAAACTTAACTACTTGAATACAATGGAGAACAACCAAAAGCCAGCAGAAACTGGAAGAATATCCGCTTGGAAATGGGTGAATTTCCCATTCTTATGGTAACTTTTTTTTTAACCCCAGTAGACACTACATTAGACAGCTCTAACTTAAATAGAATATTAACTAACCTGAACGTACAGAGGGTAGGATTTGGGCTAACCCCCACAGCTAGAAAGTGAGTAGGAAAATGACAGATTGACAGAGAAGGATTCTGTTTATAATCTCTCCCTTCTCTTCACCTGACCCCTGAGCTAGATTTCCTTTAGATAGTTTTCAAGCAATTCAGCTGAAGCTCAGAGATGTGAACAGAGCTTTCAACTGCTATCCATCACAGGAAAGATAACTGGATTTTCTACTTCAGCCAAATTAACTCCTTGTTAAAACAAAAATATCAATATTCTTCACAGGAGCACAACATAATTCAGAATCTCCACAACACATCAACATGTCCATAATACTGTCAAAAATAACGAGACACCTAAAGAAACAGTAAAATACGATCTATACACAAGAGAAAAGGCAATTAATGGAAACTGGCCCTAAGAGATATTGATTTAGTAGACAAGAATTTTAAAGCAAATGTCATAAATATGCTGAACAATGTAAAGGGGAAATATTCTTGTAATAAATTAAAAATGAGGAATCTCACCAGCAAAGTAGAAACTGTTAAAAGAATTCTAGAATTGAAAAATACGGTACTCAAATAAAAATATGGTACCTCAAATAGAAAATAAAAAAATAGATGGGCTTAAAAGCAGATTAGAATAACAGAAGAGTTAGTGAACTTGGAGACAGACTAATAGAAATTATACAATCTGAAGACAAGACAGATAAAGAATGAAAAATGAAGAGAGAATCATTTACATGTGGGACAATAACGAGATGTCTCATATACATCTAGTTGGAGTCCCAGAAGTAGAGGTAGAGAAAGGGAGCAAAAATAAATAAATGAATTGAAGACATATGAATGAAAACTTACTAAACTGCCAGGCGCGGTGGCTCACGCCGGTAATTTCAGCACTTTGGGAGGCCAAGGCGGGCTGATCACCTGAGGTCGGGAGTTAGAGATCACCCTGACGAAATGGAGAAACCCCTTCTCTACTAAAAATGCAAAATTAGCCGGGTGTGGTGGTGCATGCCTGTAATCCCAGCTACTCAGGAGGCTGAGGCAGGAGAATCGCTTGAACCCGGGAGGCGGAGGTTGTGGTGAGCTGAGATCACGCCACTGCGCTCTAGCCTGGGCGACAGGGTGAGACTCCGTCTCAAAATCAGTCAGTCTATCCCAATATACCTGAATTCTCTATTCAGCAAAAATATCTTTTCAAGATAAAGGTCAAATAAAAAGAGTTTTAGATAAATAAAAGCTAAGAATTTTCCACCTGCAGGTCTTCAATATAAACGATGCTAAAGGAAGTTCTGAATTACTTTGACACCTTTGTTGAAAATCAGTCTTATATATGTTGTTCTATTTCTGAACTGATTAATCTGTTCTGTTTTATATGTCCTTTATGCTCATTATATACTATTTTGAAATTAGGTATAATAAGTCTGTAAGTCTTAATATCTAGTAGTGTCACACATCTAGCTTTTGCTACCTGTAAAAGATATCTTGGCCAGGTATGGTGGCTAACACCTATAATCTTAAAACCTGAGGAGGCCGAGGAAGGTGGATCTCTTGAGCCCAGGAGTTCGAGACCAGCCTGGGCAACATGGCAAAACCGTGTCTCTACAAAAAATACAAAAATTAGCAGGACACAGGAGCTTGTACCTGTGTTCCCAGCTACTTCGGAGGCTGAGGCAGGAGGACCGCTTGAGCCCTGGAGGTTGAGGCTGCAATGAGCTCTGATCATGCCACTGCACTCCAACCTGCAACAGAGTGAGAACCTGTATCAAAAAAACAAACAAACAAAAAAACCATCTGCAGTAGTTCGCCCTTTTTAATATTAGAGTCAAGGTCGATTTTTACAGAAGGCTTGCTGGAAACCTCTTTGAGATTTTACTGAATCTATATTAGACCAACAAATTGTTGCTTTTCCCAGTAAGAAATATGATCTTTCCAATCTATGAACATGGTATCTCTTTTCATTTATTTGTATCTTTTTTTTTTCTTTCTTTTTTTGAGGTGGAGTCTCCCTCTGTCACCCAGGCTGGAGTGCAGTGGCACGATCTTGGCTCACTGTAACCTCCACCTCCCAGGTTCATGCCATTCTCCTGCCTCAGCCTCCTGAGTACTGGGACTACAAGTGCCCGCCACTACACCCGGCTAATTTTTTGTATTTTTAGTAGAGACGGGGTTTCACCATGTTAGCCAGGATGGTCTCCATCTCCTGAACCGCTCACCTCAGCCTCCCAAAGTGCTGGGATTACAAGTGTGAGCCACCTCACCCGGCCCTATTTGTATCATTTTTAAATTCTCTCAGAAATGTTTTACAGTTTTCCATTTACAGGTCTTGTACATATTTTGGTAAATTTATTTGTAAATTCAAAATATGTACAAGTGAATAGTTTATATTTCTTGATAACACTGTAAATTTTATTCTTTATTTTTCTTTTGCTAATTTTTAAAATTTTTGTATATCGATCTAAAATTTTATGGCTTTCCTGAATGCACTATTAGCTTTTTATTTTTAGAATCTTCTGTGTTAACAATAACTTATCTGTGATGTTTTACTTCCCTCTTTCAGATATGTATGCCTTTAATTTATTTTTTGTTTTGTGGCACTGTCTAGAACTGCCAGTGGAATGTTTAATAGAAGTGAAAGGCTACATCTTTGCCTTGTTTCTGATCATGGGGAAAAAATGTTTAGTCTCATTTTAAACAGTTTTGGAATGAGAGAGGGAACAAAAATCAAGTCAGATATATGCACAAATGCGTTAATATCAAAAAGATTATACTCATTGCTATTACAGCCCTCACTTCTTTAACTTATCATGTGATTGTAGCCAGTATTTATAACTACTTTCTACTGCCAGTCTCAGCTTCTTTTTGCCCTCAGCAAGTACCTGTATGCACTGTGGTTTATTTTCTGGTGGGATGACTTAGACCTTCCTACAGGATTTGGTCTGCTAGTAGTCCCGTCTTATATTGAGCTGTTTGGAGGGTATATTAACTTAGGATACAAGAGGGCTCATAGATTCTTCCTGGTTCCACTGTATTCCTGGCTTATCTTTCCTTATTCCCATCGTGTATAATTAGCTTAGTTTTTCTCGGCAGTCAAGAAGAGTCATCCAACTTAGTAGAATAACCTTTTATTTGCCTGTTGATTCAGTGGCGAGAGAGAGCATTCCACAGGTGAAAGCCATTTGAGTACCAGTTGGAAGCTGCATGGCATTTATTATCTAGTTTCACTGCATCACTTCTGTCACTGTAACTCAACACAGTCACAAAGCTGCCCAGTTTTAAAATGAGGGGCTATAGACCTCATATCTGGAGGAGTGTTTGGGGGCCATATGTTTTTTCCAGTAAACTTTCACTTTTAGAAGTTTCAGATCAAGAAAGAAAAAACTGCCAAGAGTTTGACAGTTCTCATATACCTGCAGCAGTTTCACCTACTATTAACATCTTACGTAAGTATGGTACATTTGTTACAATTAATGAACCTTCATTGGTTCATTATTATTAACTAAAGTCCACATTTTATTCAGATTTCCTTAGTTTTTACCTAATGTCCTTTTTGTATTCCAAGATCCCGTCTAGTATCCCACGTTACTTCTAGTACTCATGTCTCCTTAGCCTCCTTCTTCTTGGCTGTAACACTTTCTCAGACTTTGTTTTTGATGACCTTGAAAGTTTTGAGGAATAATGGTCAAGTATTTTATACAATGTCCCTCAATTGGGATTTGCCTGGGTTTTTTTGTTTTGTTTTTTCGTGATTAGACTGGGCGGTCACCTGACTGAGTTAGTGTTTGTCAGGTTTTTCTGCTGTAAAGTTACTCCCTTTTCTCCTTTCTATACTGGACTCTTTGGAAGAAAGTCACTATGCACAGTGCACACTTAGGGAGTAGGGAGTTATGCTCTACTTTTTTGAGAGCAGAGTATCTACAGAAATTATTTGGAATTTTTCCGCATGAGAGATTTATCTATTCTCTCCCATGTATTTGCTTATTCAATCACTTATTTATGTTAGTATGGACTCATGTATATTCATTTAATACTTTGGGTTATAATCCATTACTACTTAATTTTGTTGCACAGATTTTTCCAGCTTTGGCTTTTGAAAGTTTTCGTTTGTCTCTTGTGTTTCTTTGACATAATTTCTTTTTTGTGGGCTTTTTTTTTAAAAAAAAAAAAACTTTCTGGAGTCATATTTGTTGTGCTTTTTTAAAGGTGGATACACATTTTGGGTTGTTATATCTCCTTCCTGGACATATTGAGGATGGGCAGGAAAGACATGAACAAAGAATAAAACTTATATGAAAAGTAACAGGTAGTTTACTCTTATGCTTCAGTAAAGAAGTATGGGGAATAAGGTTGGACTTTTCAGATCATTAATTCCAGGTCTTCAAGTTTGAAATGTATTTTTTAAGGTAGTGGAGTATTATTGATGTTTTTAATGGGACACACAAATGGACGCGTCAACTTTTTGGAGATCAGAGGAACAAAAGGGAGAAAGAAAAATATTGAGATTTCTAAGCTTGGTGATTGGGAGAATGGTGCTGCTAGTAGAAATATAAAATATAGAGCAAAGCCATGTTTGAGGGTTGAATTGATGGAGATAGCTTATGACATAGCAATTTGAGAGACCCCCCCACCCCCGCCACTGCCCACCACCACAATCAGGTCAAGTTGTCTAGCCATCAGGAATAAAGACTCTAAGTGGAAAAAGAGTTTTTGTCTTGAGAAATGTATTAGGACATTGCCCATATAAAAGAGATATTTGAAGTTGTGAGTGTGGTAAGAGCTCAGAAAGAAGAGAAAGAAGACAAAAGTAAAGGTGTCTTTGGTAATAGCAGGACAAAAGGTAATATGACAAGTAAGTAACTGAAATAAGTAGTCTTCACTTTATTGGCTATTGTTGTGTTGTATATTTCTGGTAATGTTGAAATATAAGCATTTTATCAGTGAAGATGTTCATAGTAGCATTTATTATACTGTTAGATAAAGTAGTAGCAACCTAAAATATTCAATAGTAAGAGACATATTTAGGGGCAGCATTGATAGTGGTTATGAACAGTATGAGCTTTGTGGTCAAAAAGGTTAAGTCCTGACTCTATCACTTACTAGTTGAGTTCCTTTGGTACTTACTTGTTTAGTGCCTCAGTTTCCAACTTTGTAAGGTTGTTTTGAGTTTAAAAGACTTAATATGTTTGTTCCCCTGAATGTTGAAGAAAATAAAAATTTTAAAGTTTCAGAGTTAATATTTTTAAAGTTCTTCAAACTGGCTAGAATATGTTAAGTACCATATGAGTGTATCTTCAATAAAATGAATTGTGAAGTGAATTGTGAAGTAAATTGTATCTATTTGATAGAGTATCTTACTGTCTTTAAACAACGCTTGTGAAGACAAAGAAAATGAGTATTTTATCAGATCACGAACAAGCACAATACAAAATATCTATGATATCATCTCCATGAATATAAATGAAATATAATGACTACTAAAAGGAAATATAACAAAATATAAACAATGGATATGGGAAGTATAGGTGACCTTTCGTAATTTATATCCTTCTGTAATATATTCATATATTCTTAAAAGTTTTCTCTTTTGTTTTTAAATAGATTTAGAACAGTTTTAGGTTGTTCACAGGAACATTGAGCATAAAGTGTAGAGTTCTTGTTCACCCTCTGCTCCCACAACCACACAGTTTCTTCCCCTGTCAACATCCTGCATTTGAGTGGTATGGTTGTTATAACTGACATGTATCTATCATTTTAGTATCATACAGGATGGTTTTATTGCCAGCCTTGGCAACTTGCCAAAACTTTGTCTCTACAAAAAATGCAAAAATTAGCGAGGCATGGTAGATTGGCACCTGTGGGCCCAGCTGTTGGAGAGGCTATGGTGGAAGGATCTCCTGAGCCTGGGAAGTCAAGGCTGCAGTGAGCTGAGATCTTGTCACTGCACTCTAACCTGGGAGAAAGAGCGAGACTCTGTCTAAAACATATAAAAAATATAAAGAACAGTTTCATTGCCCTAAAAATTTTCTATGCTTTACCTATTCATCCTTCTTTCCCTCTAACCCCTGGAAATCTCTGATCTTTTTACTGTCTTCATAGTTCTGCCCATTCTAGAATGCCATATAGTTGGAATCATACAGTATGTAGCGTTTTCAGATTGGCTTCTTCCACTTAGTAATATACATGTAAAGTTCCTTTGTGTCTCTCATGATTTGGCAGCTTATTTCTTTTTAGTGCTAAATAATATTCTATTGTATTGATGTATCATAGTTTATCCATTTACCTGCCGAAGGACATTTTGGTTGCTTCTAAGTTTTGACAATTATGAACAAAGCTACTGTGAACATCTGTGTGCAGGTTTTCATGTGAATATAAGGTTAACTCATTTGGGTAAATACCAATGAGGAAGATTGCTGGATCAGATGGTGAAAGTATGTGTAGTGGTATCTCATTGTTCTTTTAATTTACAGTTCCTTAATGGCATATTTTGGTGAACATCTTCTGATATGCTTATTTGCCATTAATGTATCTTCTTCAATGAGTTATCTGTTCAGAATGTTTTTCCCATTTTTAAATTGGGTAGTTCATTTTGCTATTGTTGACTTTTGAGAGTTAGGTTTACGAGTTAGATTCAACTTTTTTCTAAAGTTATTTTTGACAAACGCTCTAGGGAAAATGCTTTTCACACTGGTAAGCTCTGGATCCGTTCAGATAAAAACAGTGTATGTGGAGTCTTCCAGGTCCAATAATGACAGTACTCTGGGAATAGGGCTTTAAAAGCGTTTCAACTTCTTGGATAGTCGTTGTTGATTCTGGCTATTGTTTTTCAAGACTCCTGTGTTGCTGTGGTTGGGCAAATGGGCATAGAGCAAATTTAAATGCCACAAATCTCAGCGTTCTTACCAAGATTTAGCTGCGGTTTTGTTGTCGTTGTTTTTGTAACGGTCATTTTGTGGATTGCTGCAAGTCTTTGGTTAGTTTCTAGTGTTCTGAAAAAGTTGGAGTTTGTTTGTTTGTTTGTTTGTTTTTTCTTGTAGTCTCATTGATTTTATGGCAGATTTTCAGAGGTTTTTTTTTTTTTTTGAGATGAAGTCTGGCTCTGTCACCCTAGGCTGGAGTGCAGTGATGCCATCTCTGCTCACTGCAACCTCCGCCTCCCTGGTTCAAGCAATTCTCCTGCCTCAGCCTCCCAAGTAGCTGGGATTATAGGCACCTGCCACCACACCTGGCTAAGTTTTGTATTTTCAGTAGAGGCAGGTTTTTGCCGTGTTGGCCAGGCTGATCTCAAACTCCTCAGCTCAAGTAATCCACCTGCCCTGGCCTCCCAAAGTACTGGGATTACAGGTGTGAGCCACCGTTCCCTGCCAGAGGTCCTTGAGTTTTTTAGTGTTGTCCACTATCTTTTTTTGTTAATAAAGCCATAGAATTTATAAGCTAATGGTCTGAGATCTGAAAGATATTCCTTTCCTGTGGAACAAGACAACAAGATCTCAATTATTTGATCAAGGAAAGTAATATGCTGTAAGCATAGCATGTCAGTTTATAAATTGTATTGATGCCAGAACTGGATGAGCCAAACTTTGCTCTGTAAATAATGACTGATTAGATCTCATTAGCATATAACATAGAATGGTTTATATCCTTTAAGTTTCAATGAAGAATTATTATTTAAATAATAGTTAATCTAATAATACACTATTTCACGGAAAACTGTTTTGCTATCTGGAATGTCTCTTGACAGAATGGCTATGTTTATTTTTTTGTTTTCCCCGAATGTTTTATAAGCAGTGTAATATTTAAAACTGGTGTTAGCTTTTTATTTGAATTTCCTGAATATGCAGCAAGGATTTTTGAATCTTTGTTACTAGATTTTAGTCTTCTCTCCAGTTGTTGCTGTATATGGAGTATTGTAGGTAGAAAAGAGAGGAAGATTGATTTGTAAATAATAGGTCAATCTGGCTAGACCAACTGTGTAGAGGTCAAGCTGTTTGAGGGTGACCTGCTAACATTGTGGAAAGATTTTATTGTACTTTCATTTTATTAGTTTAATTATACATGCAGAGTGAATGGAAGGTGTAAATGCAGTTGGTTTTGTGGTGTTCCATTCAATGCGATGGTCATTTTATATATCAAGTGCCTACTCTGAAAATACTGGGGAGAGAGGTTCCAAATCTGTCTTTTATTATCTATGAATTTTACAAAAAAGTGCAATGTAGCCAATCATATTTGAAATTCTTACCTGTTTTGCTCTATCTGATCTGGTTCAGTTATATTTGCAGTCTAGAAATTAGGATGCCAGTTTACTGTTGCCTGAGGATATATTGTGATATTTAAAATATATTTCTTTTTTTAAAAAATTAAGCATATTTATATATTTATTATTTTTTCTGAGACAGGCTCTTGCTTTGTCACCCAGGCTGGAGTGCGGTGACCTGCACTTCATTCTCGGCTCATTGAAGCTTCAACCTCCCAGGCTCAAGCAGTTCTCCTGCCTCAGCCTTCCAGTAGCTAGAAGTACAGGCGCATGCCACCACACCTGCCTAATTTTTGTATTTTTTGTAGAGACAGGGTTTCACCATGTTGCCAAGGCTAGCCTCAGACTCCTGGCTTCAAGCGATTGCACACCTCTGCCTCCCAAAGTACTGGGATTACAGGCATGAGCCACTGCGCCCAGCTGAAAATACGTTTTATAGTTGTAGTTAAATCTCATAGACTTTGGTGATCTTCTCGTTTTTCTTGTGATCTGAAATGGAGGAATGAGTGATGGATATTTGAATAGTTTCCTTCCATCTGGTGTTATTTTAGTAACCACATTAATAGGTGGGACTTAATAAAATGTAGACCATTCAAGTTTTCCAAAGGATTAAATGTTATATGAAGACCTACCTTTTTTTAACCATTTATCTTTGATACAGATCAGGTACTTATTAAATTTGTAGTTCTACTACAAATGGTAGGAAAACAGAATGCTTTGTGTCAGTGTTGTTGTGTGTGTTCATTGCTGGTGGATGCATTTAGAAGGCATTACAAGAAAGCAGAGCTCAGAAAAGAATTGTCATTTTTGAAAACAGGAATGAAAGGGAATTAAAGGGAGCTATGGTGTTGGGAGAGGCACAATTGCTTCTTAATCCTAACTTCACAAAGATAAAATTGATAAAGGCTTTAAGTGACAACGGCCAATTAAAACTCAGTCTTTTAGTAAGGATCAAATCAAGGGCCTGACCTTCACGCCCATTGTTAAAACCTTAAAACTGATCACGTCTCAAGATGAATTTCACCTGTGGGTATACTTGAAAGTTCTTTGAATTGAACAGAATATTTCATGGAAAAGAGTCCCTGCCTGAAATCCTTGATGGGCCCAAAATTCCCGTAATTAAGAAGAGAAATGAAAGCAAAAGGGAAAAAAAAGATGTAGCAGACCTAAGAATGTCTAGAAAAGAACTGTGGATGTAGCTGTTGCACTAAGGCTCAGACTAAAATAAGGTAGATGAGAAGCCTATTTATTAACTTTGTGAGAGAAATGCATATTTTAGCTAAGTAAATATATCTCAGTTTTCCAAAATGGTTGCACCAATTTACACTCTCACAAATAGTGTATCAGGCTTTTAAATTTTAGTCAATCTTGCTTGAGTTGTAGCAGTCTTTTAATTAACATTTCTTTGACGTCTAATGAAGTTGAACATGTTTTCTGATCTATATTTTGTGTGTGTGTGTATGATGTGTCTGTTCATGATTTGTTTTTGTGGTTTTGGTTGTCTGACATGCAGTAAACTGTACTAATTGCAGTGGCTTTAAGTGTATAGTTCAAAAAAATTTATTTCTTTACATCTGTAGATAGATCTTTTGTTCTGTTTTTTTGTTTTGTTTTGTTTTGTTTTTTGAGACAGGGTCTGTCTGTCACTCAGGCTGGAGTGTGGTAGTGTGAACATGGCTCACTGTAGCCTCAACCTCCTGGACTGAAATGATCTTCCCACCTTAGCCTCCCAAGTATCTGAGACCAACAGTGCATGACCCTGTGCTTGGCTATTTTTTTTTTTTTTTAATTTTTGTAGAGACAGGGTCTTGCCATGTTGCCCAGGATGATCTCAAACTCCTGGCGTCAGGCAGACCTGCCTCATCCTCCCATAGTGCTAGGATTACAACTGAGAGCCACCGCCCAGCCAGGGCCTTTTTTTTTTTTTTTTTTTTTTTAATCTCTTATCTCTTATTTTCTTCTTTCTCTTTACCATCATATGTCTAAGGAATCCACTTCTAAGTCACAGTCCTCTCCGCGAGAAGTGCTTTTTTCCCCAAGAGTGTTACTTCTCCTTCTTATAATTGGAAATCCCTTCCTTTTGATTCTATAGTAATCAGTGCTCTGTCTTGACAGGTCTCACACCTAATTTTAGGATTTCTATACTTTCTGGGGTTACTTTATCTGTATTTTGCTTCCCTCCTTCCTTCTCTATTTTCCATATAGTGTCTATCTTGTTTTTTTTCTGGCATGGGCTCTAGAGACAGCTCCTGGATTTTAGTGTCCAATTTTCTGCTTACATGTTGTGAGACACAGTAGCAAATGTAAGAAACCATGTTTGCTCATTCTGCTTGCCAGAAGAATTTCACAAAAGCTCTGACTCAGTGACTGAGGGCAGCCCTCTGGAAAAATGCCCTGGAGACTGTAAGCAGTATACACAGGTTACCACATCTCTTGATGGAATCATTGCTTTTTTTTTTTTTTTTTTTTTTAAGATAAGGTCAATAATCCTAGCCCTTGGCTCTTCCTGTATATAAGATAAATTCTGAGGAATTAGTGACTATGCCTCTGTAATCAGTAATGAGAGGTACTCTCACACCCAAACTTTGATGGCACTTTGCAGTAACATAACTTATGAACATGTTTAATGTAACTTCTGAGCAGATGGAGAACTGCCACCCCCTGATATAGGGGCTGAAATACTGCTTTGGAATCTCTCTGAAAGATTCTCCTGGGTTACAGTCTTCAGTAAGACTGAAGAAAACCAAATTTTCTTTTTTAAAAGCCTGATTTTTTTCCTTTAGTTGACAATCCATTTGAAGTTTGTATTATTCTGTGCCTCTTAGTTATGCCGTAGACATGGATTATGCGGGTTTTTTCAGTTAAGTTTTATTTTTTCTTTCAGCAATACCCATCCATATAGCTTTATCTCTTCATTATTTTTAAAGTTTTATGGAGGTTATGTGGAGGCATTTGGATATAAGTGGTTACCAGTCTTTTTTAGGGGAAGCTATAGTTCTCTTCTGTTTTCTTGAGCATATTAGTCAAAGATATTTTAAAGTCTGGATCTGATAACTTTAACACCTGTGTTTCCTAGAGGTCTGTTTCTTTTATTTTTTCCTCCTTCTTATAGATTTGTCTCCTAGTATGCCTAGTAATTGTCAGTTGAATGTCAGATACTAATTTTTTTCCAAAGAGGGTTTATTTTTGTTTCTGGCAGGTAGGTAGAATAGAGACAGTTTAACAATGTAGTCAGGGATTGAGATGATATATAGTTGGGTTTCATTCTACAGACACACTTCTGGTTTATCACGAGCAGTTCCCAAACTTCAGGTTTTTTTCTCTCTAGTCTGTGATACTGCTAACAGCTCTGCTTAGCTTCCCAGCCTCTTGAGAATTGGCAAATGACTTGGGAAAACCCATGCTGAAAGTTGAGGTTACTTCTCTTACTTCTCTTTTGTTCAAGATCTTGAACCCGTTAGTCTTGACTGCGTTAGCAGCTCTCTCATGCCTGCATGTAGATGTTTTCTGTGTTTTAGCTAGTTTTTCTAGTCTTATTGGAAGGGTCAGTCTGTTTTAAACTAATCTTCCATAACCTCTCCAGTGAATTTTTATTTTAAATTAGTTCATATTTGTTCAAATGTCTTTTCAACCTTCTAGGTCATTTATTTTTAATTTTCTTTCTGTGGAGGTGTTTTCCCAGTGTAAAAAAATTATTTTAAATATATTAGCATGGTTATTTTATAATCTACATTTGATAATCCTAATAAATGAAATCCTTGCAGGTTTGTTTTGGCTGGTTCTTTTTCATGGTGCCGTGTTTTCTCGTGTACTGCATTTAATAGTTTGTTCTACCAGATAACATTCGTGTTTGCTGCAGTCTGGCACCCAGGAACACTACTAGTTGGGCACCACTTTATGTTTGTTTATTTGTGGTGGGGGGGTACTTATTTTTATGACGTGGATTTGGATCGTATCTCTATTTGAGTGCCCATTTGTGGTTACGAGTTCTTGTGGTTTTCTGTTTTCCCCTGCTTTGCTTATCATCAAGGCAACTTTTCTTTTAGTCCCTGAGGTCCAGACTTCTCATCATCATTACATTGAGGGGATAACTCTTTGATGTTCCAGCTTTCTGGGAGGAGAGTCTCCTGTTAGACTCTTAGGTGGTAGTTATTTTTAAATTTTTATTTTATTTTTTTATTTAATTTTTGGGGGAGGAGAGCATCCTGTCAGACTCTTAGGTGGTGTTTATTTTTTAATTTTTATTTATTTATTTATTTATTTAATTCTTTTGAGATGAAGTCTCACCCTGTCACCCAGGCTGGTGTGCAGTGGTGCCATCTCAGCTGACTATAACCTCTGCCTCCTGTGTTCAAGCAATTCTCCTGTCTCAACCTTCCAATTAGCTGGGATTACAGGCGCCCACCACCACGCCTGGCTAATTTTTGTATTAGTAGAGATGAGGTTTCACCATGTTGGCCAGGCTGGTCTCGAATTCCTGACCTCAGATGATCTGCCCGCCTCGGCGTCCCAAAGTGCTAGGATTATAAGTGTGAGCCACCATGCCTGGCCCTATTTTTGTTTTCTGTCCTTCATTTGAAATAAGCTGTAAGTCTAAAGGTCTTGTCAGAGTGGCTGACCAAATATCCTCAGGGCAAAGACAGATTCAGCACTCCTTACCATCTCTGAGTTTTCTCTTTCACTTCAATTTTAGATTGGTAGTTTCTTCTCAACTCTTGGATCCTGTCAAGATGATTTTGTATTTTGCCTTGCATTTTTAGTTGTTTTCACTTATGGAAATGGTGCAAATACTTTGTTTTTCTACATTGCCTGAAACAGAACTCTCTGTTGTGTTACATATTGGAGAGCCATTCGTAACACCTTCTTTTTCACTTACCATTTTCTTTCCACTACACACACATACCTACCTTTAAAAGGAGACAAATTCTACTTTTTAAACTTTGCTTTTAGAGAAAAGGTTTTGAAATGCATCTAGTGTTTTCTGTAAAGTTGAGTTTTACTTTTGGTTCAGAATTGTACTTTCTATTTGTAACATTCTTCAGTCCTATGAAGCCCTGAAATCGTTTTCAGAAGGCAGAGGTTTAGGCTACTATCAATTTATTTGGGATATTTCTATAATTTGAATAATTTATTTGTATTTAAGTCACATTTCTTTTAGTAGTGAAGAATAAGTAAAGGTGTAACAAGAAAAGCAGGGGTACCCACCTTCTATTTTTTATTCCACTCCTTACTTTCCCATTTCCTGAGTGATTAGAATTTGGTAAATTGGTGGAATTTTTTTGTCACTTTTTATATTCATGGGATTAATTCTTCTAAATAATTTCAGAATTTACTTTATATCTTTTAAGGCATGAATACCTCAAAGACAAGGACTTGTTTTGAGATGATTTAAAATTAGTTTCCTATTATGAAAGATTACCTAATCAATATTAGGTGACAGAGATGTTTTCTGTTAGAGTAATATAGAACTTTAATGTTCCTTTAGTATTTAGTTTTGTAATGAATATGAAAAGTGATCATCTTATAACATGTTTTTAAATTCACTTTCTTCTTTCCTCAGAAAGTAGCAAAGGTACTAAAACCATCATTTGTTTCCTAATCTTCATGAATAATTTCTTACTGGCCCTGGGTGAGAGGCTGTTTTCAAGGCCATCTTATGGTATCCACAAAGGTAGAGTTTAGACCTTGCAGTTTAGGCCTCTGTGAAAGTGCTTCTAAATTACTGAAGTGAAGAGAGCTTACACTTAATCTTTGGATAATTTCAGTTGTGGACTTTAGAATGAATCAGCTAGGGGGAAAAAGGTTCCTTATTAGAAGCATAAAACCTACTGACTCTATCTTGGCCAGTGTTCGTTTTTTTCCAGTAAGCTGTCTGCTATACAGAGGTGTATAACCCTAATGGCTTGTTGTATGCCATTAAAAGGTATTGTACACTCATAAAAGAATGACATTTTGATCAATGCTGTTAAAAGAATTACTATCTTGACACAGAAAAGCTTTCCTGCTGCAAGTTTAAAAATATGCCTTTAAAAGCTTTTTATTGAATACCTTTGCATCCCTCAGAAATGTGCCATTTTGGCATGAGGTTACTCTGAAGTATTGCACATTGTAACTTAAATGCAAAACCCCCTATTCACTTTTAGAAATACCAGAGGTATTTCCCTACCAAATGGAGCTTAAAGACTTGGTAGCATCTTAAACCACTGTTGGTGATCTAAAAATAGAATTTTTTAAAAAGAGAAAGCTGGAAACTAAATTATTCTTTTTTATTTTGTGAGTTATTGATTTTTTTGTGCTGTTTTGTTTAAACTTTGTGGTTTAATTTCCCTTTGGATTTAAGAATTATGCCTTTCCACCCAGTTCAGAGAGAGATTTTTTCTAATCATCTGGGAATTTGTTGTCTTAAATGGTGACATGCTGGATGTGGTACTGTTTCTTTTTCTTTTATTATATTTTTGATTAGGAGTTGATGAAAACCACGTCATAATAGACACATTTCTTTCATGTTCCTTCTATACACTGCTGGTCCTTTAGAAATTTTCTTATCTATCATTGCTGTTGTTTTAGCTTTTTTCATACTTTGTAAGCCTTCTACTGTTACCTAACTTCTGACTTTTTATCTTTTGTGAAACCGAGCATTTTAGAATTCAGAATCTTGAAAACCATTTCTTACATGTGTCACTACAAAGTGATTATTTACCAGATAGATAATATTGTACTTCTTGAATCTGATTTTAATCCCACTCTAATGAACTTTTCACACATTTCAGGGTATGGACATATTTTAGGATAGATTAGCATTGATTTTATTTAGCATGTTGGCTTTATCAGTCTGGTCTACTACTTATGAAGGAGGTGTTTTTCGTGTTGCTGGTGATGGTGGTTGTGTTTTTATTATTCAGTACCCATTAAGTGTCAGGTGATTTATATATATTGATAACACTAAAATGTGTTACAGTTATGTGCCATGTTCTCTGCTAAAATACTTCCTATGGCTCAGAGAAATCATAAAACTTGGTCCAACAATGAGTAAGTTGTAGAGTTGGGATTTAAACAGGTAGTCTGACTCTCAATAGTTGTGCTCTTCTAACTCATTTTTTAATTTTATGTAATTGTTCTAGGTAGTATTATCCCCCTTTTAACAAATAAGGGACCTGAAGCTTAGAGTTCATACTTTGCCCATGGACACACAGTATTGTACTAAGCACTTTGTGTACATTATATCATAACAACACTCATGAAAACACTGAAGTAGGTACTATTGTCCCCATTTTACATACTGGTAAATAGAAAATTAATGAGGCTAAGTAATTTATCGCAAGGTTACATTCTTGATAAGGGGCGAAGCTGAGAATACCTCAGAGATTTTCCTCATATTTACAAGTGGAATAATTGTCAGAGGTTACCTCTGATAACACTTAGTGAGGTGAATATGATTTAAACATGTGACTTTAGGAAGGAGTGTATCTGATGACTTGTGAAAAATGGCAGTTTCTAAGTTCTCAGATTTGATCACTGCCAGTTACATACATTATTGATATAGTCATAAGTAACAGCTTTTGGAAAATTTTACACCACCACATATTTTCTGAAGAGTGAGTAAATGCATTATAAGTTTTAGAAAAGCATTCCTTATTTTATTTTATTTTATTTTATTTTATTTTATTTTATTTTTGAGATGGAGTCTGGCTCTGTCTCCCAGGCTGGAGTGCAGTGGTGCCATCTCGGCTCACTGCAAGCTGCGCCTCCCAGGTTCATGCCATTCTCCTGTCTCAGCCTCCCGAGTAGCTGGGACTACAGGCGCCTGCCATTATGCCCAGCTAATTTTTTATATGTTTAGTGGAGATGGGGTTTCATCGTGTTAGCCAGGATGGTCTCGATCTTCTGACCTCGTGATCTGCCCGCCTCAGCCTCCCAAAGTGCTGGGATTACAGGCGTGAGTCACCACACCCAGCCTAGAAAAACATTCTTTAGAGTTGGGGATGTGGATGGGTAAGGGAGAGTGTGTGTGTGTGTGTGTGCGTGTGCACGCACGCATACACATGCTCATGCATCAGTTGGTAGGCGTAGATTAAGGTGACTATCTCAGTTTGCCCAGGCTGGAATTCCTGGATCATGGAACTTTCAGTGCGAAAACTAGGAAAGTTCTGAGTAAACCAGCGCAAATATGTATGTATATATACACACTTATATATGTATGTATGTGGGTGTGTGTATGTATGTATAATAGAGGGCTATAGGAAGTCAGATCTTGCAGAGAGTAAAACTGCTCTGAATTCAGTGCCTAGACTGATACTTGTCTGTTTTATTAACAGGCAGCTTTAGTCTCCTGTGTTTTCCCCATTTCAGATAACCTTTTCCTGTCATCTAAGAAATTAATTTCTTTGTTAGAATCATTGCAAGTAAACTTGATAGCAGGAATGCTGTTGCTGAGGCAGCTTACAGTGATTTGCTAAGTATAGCGTCTTCCTAAAAGGTGAAGCAGAAGTCAATTTATCTATCACTGCTAGGAACCTGTTGAACTACCTGATTTTTCCGCCTTCTTCTGAAGCCCACTATTTCTGTATCTCTTTATACCTTAGCATTTAGTTGGAAGCATTTTCTAACATGTATTTTCACATCATGTTTTTATTTATTTTTATTTTTTTGCTATTTACTTCTTTCTACCATAGAGTTGGAACTATTTAAAAAGTATTTTTAGGCTAAGCCACATGAAATTGTCAAGATTTGACTGTTTTTGATGCACAGAAATGGAATTTTATATGATTCAATGAACAGTTCAACTTTTGGTTATTTAGAAACATTATTAGGCTACTAATTTAAATTTATGTGGAGTTTTTCATTGAAACCCTGGTTAATGTTAGAGGAGAACTAGGATGAACTTTGGGCTAATAATTTCATGCTGCGTATTTGCTAAAAAAATTTTTTTTTGAAGGTATAACTTGTGGGAACCCTGAGCATTGCACAGCCATTAATATTAGTCATTTAAAATTTATCTTAAATGTTAAGACTAAATTTAATAATTTTTCTTAGAATTTTGACCTACTATGTTAATTTTAAGCTAGAGTGCGTTATGTACATGTTCATTTTTTTTTTTTCTGATGGAGTCTGGCTCTGTCACCCAGGCTGGGGTGCAGTGGCCAGATCTCAGCTCACTGCAAGCTCCCCCTCCTGGGTTTGCACCATTCTCCTGCCTCAGCCTCCCGAGTAGCTGGAACTACAGGCGCCCGCCACCTCGCCCGGCTAGTTTTTTGTATTTTTTAGTAGAGACGGGGTTTCACCGTGTTCGCCAGGATGGTCTCGATCTCCTGACCTCGTGATCCACCCGTCTTGGCCTCCCAAAGTGCTGGGATTACAGGCTTGAGCCACCGCGCCCGGCGGTACATGTTCATTTTTGATTCATGTTCCTGAATCCTCCTTTCATGGGATCAGAAGTAAAATTGTTGCTGTATTGTTAATAAAAACAAATACCAACCAACAAGATAACTTCGTTTCTTTTGGATGTTTAGTTGGAGTCAGGGTTTGCCTTTTTGGATAATTTAGGCTCCTAGAACCTAAAGGAGTTAAACGAGTGACTACAAGGAGTGACTATGATTTTTTTTTTTTTAAAAGAAACGTAGCCGCTGGACATGGTGGCTCAGGCCTATAATCCCAGCACTTTGGGAGGCCGAGGCGGTGGTTCACCTGCGGTCAGGAGTTCGAGACCAGCCTGACCAATATGGAGAAACCCGTCTTATTAAAAATACAAAATTAGCCAGGCATGGTGGTGCATGTCCGTAATCCCAGCTGCTCAGGAGACCGAGACAGGAGAATCACTTGAACCAGGAGGCGGAGGTTGTGGTGAGCAGAGATTGCGCCATTGCACTCCAGCCTGAGTAATAAGAGTGAAACTCCGTCTCAAATAAAAAGAAAGAAGAAAAGAAAAAAAAAGAAATGTAGCCAGTTACTATTTGTTTCAGCCTTATGTGCTATTATAATTTTGAGATTCTTGTGGTATGTAAAAAATTGCACATGTGAATATGTGATAATAAAAATACTTTTTTTTTTTCGTCTCTTGCCCCATTAATTCCATATAGTACAACTCTCTGCCTATAAAAAGGAAAAGATTTCTTTATGGCCCCTAGTTGTGTATACAGTAGATTAAGCAGATGCTGAGAATTTTGACTTAATACAATGACTCTTCTTTATAGAAATAGTAAGCTATCATGGAATTTTGGGTAGTTGCTGGGCGCAGTGGCTCACGCCTGTAATACCAGCACTTTGGGAGGCTGAGGTGGGTGGATCACTTGAGGAGGAGTTTTAGACCAGCCTGGCCAACATGTGAAACCCCATCTCTATTAAAAATACAAAATTGGCTGGATGTGGTGGCACACACCTGTAATCCCAGCTACTTGGGAAGCTAAGGCAGGAGAATCGCTGAACCCGGGAGGCAGAAGTTGCAGTGAGCTGAGATAGCGCCACTGCACTTCAGCCTGAGCAACAGAGCGGATTCTGCACCACCCCCACCGCCTCCCACCCCAAAAAAAAAGAATTTTGGGTAACTAACTGTAGCTTTAAGACTTGTATCTCTTAAAGTCTAAAAGTGACCTTGGAGACAGATGTATATTTTAACAGTGCATTGAAAAATTGGAGTTGATTCTTTTTTCTATCATGATCTTTCTTATATACTTTTGGCAAGTGTATATGTCTGTCGTTCTGCCTCTGTCATCAGTATCAAACGTTTTGACTGTTCCTTATTATTGAAGTATTATACTCAATCTTATGTATTTTTCACAAACTACTTTGTGACTATTAAAGAGTAATATGCATGAGTTGTGGTTTGGTAGATCTTTTCAGGAACAAATGGGGCTATTTTAAAAATACTTTCATGACTGGGCCTGGTGACTCACACTTGTAATCACAGCATTTTGGGAGGCCAAGGCAGGCGGATTGAGCCCAGGAATTCAAGACCAGACTGGACAACATAGCCAGATCCTGTTTCTGCAAAGAGTATTCAAAAAAATTAGCCAGGCATGGTAGCACACACCTGTAGTCCCTGATACTCAGGCAGGAGGATTGCTTGAGTCCAGGGATTTGAGGCTGCAGTGAGCTATGATTTTACAATTGCATTCCAGCTGGGCGACAGAATAAGACCCTGTCTCTAAATACACCCACACACACACACACATACACAAACCCAAAAAAACCTCTCTTAAGTCTTTGGAATGTTATTATAAACTCCATTATGAAATAATAGACCTAAATGTAGTGAAACATGTTCCATTGCTCTAGTATGTCTAACTTGAATTGATCCTTAAACAGTTTAGCTTGGAAAGCTGAAAAACAAGTGTGAAGCTTGATCAAATGGGAATCTGAACTATAACTTTTCTTAGAGACTAAATTCTTGGGGCAGTTGACTAGAGGACATGATATTTCTTGATCACAAAGCTTTTTTGATCACAAAGATTCACATATTGTAAATGTATAGTTTGGTGAATTTTTATAACCTAAAGATACCTATGTAACTAGCACCTTGATCAAGAAACAAAACATAACTGCTACTCTTAGTGCTTGTATCTAAACTAAACATCGGGCTCTATCCACCTAGCTAAATTTTAGTTGAATATTATGTAATTATTTAGACTTAAAAACTGCGTGACGAGCAAGACTACTTAGTATTTATGCAAAATATCCAGGTAGTTATATTATTTTTACCTTTGGCATACTAACTATGGCATACGACTATTCAATTTAATTCTACAGAATTTTAAATGTCTAGTGTTTCATTAGTTGACTTTGTGATTGCTGAAAAAAGACCTAGACTGTTTTCTGAGTGCTATCCTGATTTTTCTGATTAACTACATTGCTTGGACAGTGACTGACATTCAAAGCTGATTTGACTGGCTCCTTAAGTTTCTCTGTTTTGAGCTTCTGGGATTACAAAACTCAATCATATGCGGATAATTTGCCATTCATACTGACAGTTCTGTCAGGTCAGCTGGCGTGATTATCATGCATGCTGCAAGAGCATTGTTATTGCTAGGTGTTTGGTTTTCTTCTTTTCACCCCTTCTTGAAATCCAGGTAGAAGCTGTGCTCTCTGAAGGCGTAAAGCTAGAGCGTCAGTCTGACACTTCCACTTGGCTTTAGTTTCTCTGTTGAGTTTCCATCCATGTGTGCTGAGCTGTTCCAGTCACAGCCCCAAACTCAGTGTTTTTTAGTAATGTTTTGTCAGAGAAAGGTCTGTCCTCTTTGGTGAGATTGAAATGAGTAATACACTCTCGACAGTATTGGCAAGTGGCTTTCACGGTCCATGGCAGATCTAATGAGCTACATCTGCCTGCTTGGAAAATTCAGCATTCAGTGGTCTGAAAGGATCCCTGGAATATGGACTTTAGTGCCTGCATGCATTAAAACAACAACAACAACAGTAACAACACAAACTTATAAATATACTATAAATTGCTCTGTAAGCTATTTTGTAACCTAACATTCAAAGGTTTTTAGTTTAGACTGCAATAATTAGTTTTTGCAGAAACCTGGGAAAATGAATGATATGAACTATTTGACAAAACTAGTTTTGCATAAGACAATGAATTTATGATATGCTTGTTCTGCAAAGTCAGTTGTACATTCATATTTAAGAGTAAGGAAATTATATAAAACTGCATTCTACAGTGTCGATTATGTACATTAATCTTTTCTGGGGCCATCACCTTCTTTCTGCCTATACAACTAGGCATACCATGAAATGGGAATAAATTGTGATGCATGTAAGTATATAAAGAGTATGCTAGATTTGTGGTTCAGTAGACCATCTAGTATATAAGCACAGTTATTCCTAAGGATCAGGGTTTCAACTTCACTTATTTCTGTTATTCCAATATGGACAGTGATCTCTTATTTTTATAATGCTCACGTAGAAAAGTAACTAGACTATTTTGTCTGAGTTCATGTGAGGTAAGTGTTCCATCTCAAAGTTGAATGAAACCCTGTTTATGGTATCTTATTAATCTAATTAAACTGCTTTAATGTATCAGTTTCAAGAAAGTTTTCTCTTGAAATGGCTTGATTATTCAGGGAGACATTTGGGGGTTATATAGGTGATTATTTTTATATCAACTATAAGAATGGCTCAAGCAAAACATTTCCTGATATTTGTAAGCAAAACTGCCTACCTTTGAAAGCCAGTTTTTGCCTTCCTGTGAAAAAAGGGGACTGTCATTGCCCTTGAGAAAGAAGATGTAGGTACAAAGAAGTACAAACAGAGACAAGTCCTTCAATAGCATTGCACAGATTAGTGTATTCACTATTGGGTGTTGTAATCGTTATTGCTATAAAATAGAACAAATGGAGCTTGTCTGCTAGCATGTGAACTTTCCTCATTTGCAAGTAGATACCAGTTCTTTGACTTTAATATGAGAATCTAGATTCAAGAAGGCATGAATCTGATAGAGCTCTTGTGGTGCGTGGACTGATTTAGGGCATACAGAGAATCTACAAATAATGCAGAACAAGAGTAAAAAAAATGAGCCTCTAAAACAGGATCAGGATAGGAATGTCTTCCTTGTGCATACTTTTTCTCTAGTAAAGAGCTTGTAAGTTAACGTCAGAATGACATTCCGTATTTATAATTGGAATATGTTTGTTGTAAATTAGTTGATGAGTAAAGTAAGAAACAAAAGGAGTGGAAAATTGTGACTTTTCCAAGAACAGAATCTGTAAAAAGCTAAGGTAGAGAGAAAAACAAGGAGGACAGTAGTAGAATTAAGGGATCTTCACTAAGATCATAAGTTGCATAAACCCCCTTGTTTTTTTCCGGTACCTCTTCTCATTGTCTTCTTTGTGACCCAATTTCTTTTTTTCTTTTTTTTTTTTTCAATTTTCAGATGGAGTCTTGCTCTGTCGCCCAGACTGGAGTGCAGTGGCGTGATCTCAGCTAACTGCAACCTCCATCTCCCGGGTTCAAGTGATTCTCCTGCCTCAGCCTCTGAGTATCTGGGATTACAGGTGCGTGCCAGCACGCCCAGTGAATTTTTTGTATTTTTATTAGAGACAGGGTTTCACCGTGTTAGCCAGGATGGTCTCAATCTTCTGACCTCATGATCCAGCCGCCTCTGCCTCCCAAAGTGCTGGGATTACAAATGTGAGCCACTGTGCCTGGCTGTGACCCAATGTTTTTACAAATTTTCATTGAGATATAATTCATATGCCATATAATTCACCCATCTGAAACATACAGTGCAGTGATTTTTTGGTCTGTTCACAGAGTTGTGCAATCATCACTACAATCAGTTTTTTAAAAAATGTATTACCCCAAAAAGAAACCTTAAACTCATTAGCAGTCACTCTTTATTCTCCCTAAAATGCTCCAGCCCTAGGCAACCACTAATCCATGTGATCCAAGTTTTAAAAGTTGTTGATTTGAAATTCCCTGCTGTCTTCCAAGGACATTCTACTTCAAACCATTTGATTGATTACACAGGCACAATCAGAAAACTGACTACTCTCTTTGTTGAGACAAGTCTTGTAAATCAAAGGGAGTGACACATAACTGCATTCTTAGATATGTATAATTATATATAGCTTCTTAAACATGCTTTTCAAAAGGTTATTTTTTATCATAGATACAGACTTGTTAAATATGCCCCCTCCCTCATCCCTGACTCTGATCCTTAACTTAAAGATTCTGAATATTGATTGTCTGAGTCTTAGAGTTTTTGGAGTAAGAGATTCTGATTCATTCTGACAGCACTCACAAGACACTAATGTATAACTCAGAGAACAAATTATTCAATATAATATAAAATGTATTTGCCCAGGGGATTAAACACTGTATCCTCTAAACAGCACATTCTCTTCCTATAAGTAAACCATAGGGTAAGCCAAAATATTATCAGTAAATTGTCTTGTACATTTGGAACCAGAACTAGGGGGCTAGTTATATGATTCAAACAGTGAAAGGCTCTACTGTCTTACAATCAGATTGTGATAGGCAGAATATTGGCCCCTCTAACAACCTTCATGTCCTAATCCCCATGATCTGATTATATAGCAAGAAGAACTTTGTAGATGTGATTAAGTCAGGGACCTTTAGTTGGGGAGATGATGGTGGGTTATCTGGGTAGGCCTAATCTAATCACATGGGTCCTTAAAATTGAAGAACCTTTTTGTGATGAAAAGGAGATGAAACTATGGAAGAACCAGAGAAGCATCAGCTTGAAAAGGACTCAACTGATTATTGCTGGCTATGAAGACAGGAAGAGGAGCCATGAGTCAGGGAATGCTGGTGGCGTCCAGAAGCTGGAAAAGGAAAAGAAGTAGATTGTGCTCTAGCCCCTTCAGAAAGGAATGCAGCACTGTGACACCTTGATCTCACTTCAGTGGACTCGTTTCAGACTTCTGAGCCAAAACACTGTAAGATAATAAATGTATGTTGTTTTAAGTCACTAAATTTGTGTTAATTTGTTACAGCAGCAGTAGAAAACGGATGAACAAACCTCTAGATTTCCTCCTGCGTGAATCCAGTTGGTGAGTCTCAGGCAAGCACAACCTCTTAGAACAGTGCATGAGGGAGCCTTTCCTATGTTTGCTTCGATGGCTGTCTTTTCTCTGTATCTCAAGTGCCTTTCCTAAAGCCCTTTCTTAAGTAACTTATTTATTAAAACACATTTAATAAAAACACAGACTTAAGAGTTAGATGGATCTAGGTTTGAATTCTGGCTCTGCCATTTTACTAACTGGATATCTTTAGACAGATGACTTAATATTTTAAGCCTTGTTTATTTTACGGGCAAAATGGGACTGATACCTACATTTAAAGGTTGCTTTGAGGATAAAGTGAGATTATATATGGAAAGTAGCACAATGCCTTATGTATAGTGAGCACCTAATAAATGATAACTGTTATTCTCTCTTAAAGGCTAAAAGTGGAGTTTGTCAATGGCATGCATTCTAACTCTTGATCAGATATAAATATACTAAGAAATATTGGTACAGCTATTGTGTTTAGGGGAATATTCTACAGAATTCTCCTCATAACCCTCTGGCTGTTGACATTGAGCCTTCTTACCCAAAGGCTTGTTTTTTGAAGCTTTAATGAGTAGGTTACAACCACCTTTGGTTTATGGTGCAATATGTTACACCTTTTAATACTCCCTTTCTTCTTAGCGCTAATGTGCAAGAGAATACATTAAGGAAAACCTGGAATTCTGTTTCTACAATTTAAAAATTCCTAATAACTGGAATTTTTCTTCAATTTTTAAAATCCCTAATGCCCGGCAAACAGCTGACACATAATAGGCAGCAATGAATGTTTATGGAACTGAACTAAACTTAGTTCTAAGCAGTTATTCTTTCACAACCTGTTTTGAATTCATCACTTTTGTTACCCTTAGTTTTCTTGCCTAGCTTATTGCAGCAGCTTTTAAACTGCTGTTCTTTCTGTACCTTGTCTTTTCCCTCTTTGATATGGTTTAGCTGGGTCCCCACCCAGATCTCATTTTGAATTCCCATGGGTTGTGGGAGAGACCCAGTGGGAGGTGGTTGAATCATGGGGACCGGCCTTTCTTGTGCTGTTCTCATGATGGCGAATGAGTCTCACAAGATCTGACAGTTTTAAAAAATAGCTTCCCTGCACAGTCTCTCTTCTCTTGTCTGCCACCATGTGAGACATGCCTTTTACCTTCCGCCATGGTTATAAGGCCTTCCCAGCCATGTAGAAATGTAAGTCGCTTAAACCTTTCTTTTGTAAATTGCCCAGTCTCGGGTATGTCTTCATTGGCAGCATGCAAATGGATCAATTGATCTTCCACAGTGCCACCCACCTAGGCAAAGACTACTGTACATTATATCCTCTCCTACCTACTCCTCTTTGTATCTGTTCCATTGCATATCGCATAATGGCCTTATTGTTTAACCCACTGCTTCCCAACTTTTTATGGCATGATACACTTAGACAGTGATGATATTTGTGTGACACACTGGGGTAGCAGGACAGCCATCTTGTGGCTAGAGGTTTTGACCTCAAGGGCTGATGAGATCACTATCTCAGTACACCTGTCACCCAATTTAGGCACACTAATATGCCTTGGCATGCCCGTTGGGAAGGTCTGTTTAATCTAGCATTTGAAACTAATTGTGATGGGAATTCGTTCTGTCTTTTACATAGATATTTAATGAGCACCTACTGTGTGCCTTATAAGTTCTAGGGGAAGGAATTAAGAGGACTAAGGAATTAAGAGGTTCTATAGGAACCCTCACTTCCAGGCAGATAGATGTGTAATGGCCTCCAAATAGGCCTTCTGTACTCCTCTCCTACCTTTGCTCCTGTCTTTGACTGTTCTGAATAACCTGCACTTCCTTCATCATCATCTGCTACAGTTAAAATATGCTAGTTTTATATGTCGTATTCTTTTTCATTTCCTTATACCACTAACACATTTAGTTTATTGCCCTCTATAAAGCATTGTTTCTTTCTTTATGTTCTTATTTCATTACTTCCTATCTTGTATTTATCATTTTTCCCTTATGTACCTATTGTTCCTATCATGTTTATTACTACTTACCAAAGTATTTACCCTGCTTCCTCTCCTAACAACTTTATCATATAAATTCTGAGAAATATTTAATACTTACACAATATAAAATAATATTCATTGTGCAGATATATTATCAGGTAATAACAAATGTCTTTTGAACTGATACTTGGACCAGGTATTATTCTAATAGCTTTACATATATTTTATATATGTAATCTTCATAATAGCCCTGTAAGTCTAAAGTATTATTATGTTTCCATCTAACAAACTGAGACATAGATAAGTAACTTGCCAAAAGTTTTATAGCTATTAAGTATCGATGATGTGATTGAAATGTAATCGGTTAGTACAAGCAATCTTGATATATCAGCTCATGCTGATAACCATTCTGTTACACTGTGCTGTGACAAAATAATTTATATATGGGTGAGCAGACCAGGAGGTATTAATACTTAATACTAAACATTCCCTCTAAGGTGAGATAGGCTATTTTATAGGGGTGAAAGAAATTGTAGTCCTAAGCAACATACGATCTAGAGGGCATGATAATACACAATCAACAAATGCTCAGTATTATAAAAATCAAAAGGTAGTGAGAATATTATTTGTGGATCATCTACTATATGAGCCAAGAAGTGAACTGGGTGTTTCACATATATTATCTCATTGAAGCCTTGCAATAACACTTGAGTAATTGCTTTTATTTCTATTTTATACATGAGGAAAAATTATCTCAAAGAGATTCAGTGACTTGCCCAAAAGTTACTAAGCTAGGAAATGGCAGAGCTGAAGTTAGAACTTTGTCATGTCTCCCCTGTTTTCTATTCATTGTGCTGTACTGCCTCTCTGACAATAGGATGTCCTGGCAGAAGGGCAGGACAAGTAAAGCAAGCTATTGCTAGAATGTAGTTAGAGCTGTGCTTAATTTGGGAAAACAGTTTTTTGACGATGTTAATTTGCCCTTCAAATTAGTGTTTGAGGAAGGAGCATAGCCAGTATTCTGAAATAAACCCAGTAAAAGCAACATTCATTGTTGCTAAACATTACCTTGTGATCGTGGCTTTCTCTTTGTGCTTCAGCTGTATCTTCTACAACATATATGTGGCTAATAGGCATCTATAGCCAAAGATGTTTTATGATGTTAGGAGTAGTGTTTGGACTCTGGAAGTACTACATAAATACTATTTTTTAGTTCCTAGTCTCAACACTGACATTTGACTTCACCATGTTTTATCTTTATAGCATCACACTTTTACTTTGCTTTGTCTCTCTTCTTCTTCTGACACTGACAAAGAGATCTGTTCTTAGAGAACTGACTCTGAAGGTGACAACTCTTCGTTGTATCTCAGTGGCTTAGGCTCCACATGCAGTTTCTTCTCTGTCTTTAATTAAACTTGTTTTTTCAATGTTGTAGCTGGGAGCACTGTGTTGACACAACTCACTCTTGTAAAGAACAGATTAAAATGTCAGTGTTCTAATGTTCTCATCTGTGGGAAAAACAAAATATTTGGGATATTTTATTTATAACTTTTAAAAGACTCCTTGGTGGAGAAAGATTACTTGTGAGATGGAAAACCATTTGACAGTTAAAGGGACCGAGCTCTCTAATATTAGTATAACCAAAAACAGAGAAAAATATGAAAGCTTACTAAGACTATTTCCTTTTGATTTAGAACACATCCTTCTCTCCATTCCTTCTTAATTTTCACTTCATTGTGTCTTTTAATTCCCTAGTGTTTTGCTTAATCCTTCCAGATGCTGTGCATGCAGAATATTGACAGTTTCCGCAAAGGCAGTTAGTCAGTCATTACAGTAAACACATATATCACGCGGAAGAGGACTACTAGTCAAGGGAAATGGAGTTGGTATATTGAGCCTTTAACCTTCAAATCTTAAGTCTGAATGTATCTATTTTTACAATGAATCATTAACATTTGTTAGCTGTTTGTTGGTAAATAGGCCAACAAATTCAACATGCCACAGTTTGAGACCCTTTTTTGACTATAAGGCATTCACAGAGTATAAACCACATAATTTAGCACTGTGTGCAAATTTTAGAAGTCATAGTAAAGAGATGAGCTTGCTGCAGATTGATAAGGTAGAGACTTAGTAATAGACACAAAGACTTTAAGGGCATTTACAGTGTATTTGGAGTGTTTGTACGTGTCTATATTCATTGATTGTCTAATCCTCACAACCCTATGAGTAGGTAAGATTATCTCCATTTTACAGATGAGAAAACTGAGGCCTACAAATGTAAAGGGATTTGTCCAAGGCAACCCAAAAAGTGGAGAGGTAGGACTTGAATCCAGGGAATCTGATTCTGTAAACTATTCTATTAGACAGTTTCTGAAAGTTTATTAACTTTTGGTGCTGTACAGTTGGGAGCTTTTACTTTCTGGTGGTATTGTTAACCAACATGTTAATATTGGGTAGATGAAGAAGATAAACATTAAAATAACAAGGGAATTTATTTATGTTCATACATTAATAGTAGGTGGTGACCAGGCAAAATGCCTGGTCTTCTTTGAGTATATCTTAATTAGTAAAGGAATTATGAACTGTTCTCGTTTGCCCATATAAAGGCAAAAGGCAGCTTTCTAGAAAGGCACACATTAGTATTTCAAGTGCCCACTCCAAACTCCTGGTTTTGGAAGTTAGCTGCCCTCTAGCAGAGCATCTCCCTTTCATACCTTATTTAGAGATTTGCCTGGTTTGAGTTGTCCCCTGGGTTAACAGCTGTGGAATCTGAGTTTCTTTGGCATTGCTCCCTTCTATGTAAATTACAGATGTTCTCTAATGCCCTTTTGGACTGCTTTTGGAAAAAGAGGAAAAAGAAAAAGCTTTTTTCTCTTTAAAGGGATCTATCTTAGGTTCCGAGTAGGAGGAAATACATTTACTGAGTTTTTCCCCTTTATGTTTCTCTTCAATCTTTAAAAGTACTTTCTGCAGCCCTGGTGCTATGGGATCAATTTGTTGGCAAGGGTTATTCAAACATGAGCAGAATTTGTGTCCTCTTTAGATTAAAGCACTAAAGCCAACAATAACAATTTTCGTGTGGGAACCGGTGCTTGATATCCAAGTCAGGCTATAGTTGGTGGTCTGTAATTTACTCTAGAATAAAAATATGCATTTGAGGGGAGAGAAGGTCTTTTCCTAGGTTTTTGTTTATTTGGCTTCAGTTTTATGCTTTTTGTGACTTATTAAAAACCTACTGTTTTTAAATAGAAGTTGTTCTAGAGGTGTTTTTTTGCCTTTTGATTTGGAAGGTTTAAGGTTGAGTACTGGCAATAAGACATATAATAAAGTTCTTTAAAAAATTAACATTTATATTATGATATAACTTATAAACAAGAAAACAAATCTCAAGAATATAACTCAATGAATTTTTGCATATATGTAATTCAGTTCTTTCTTCTTCACTTCCATTTTGATTAACTTTTACTCTTTTTTTTTTTTTTGAGACGGAGTCTCGCTCTGTCGCCCAGGCTGGAGTGTAGTGGCGTGATCTCAGCTCACTGCAAGCTCCGTCTCCTGGGTTCACGCCATTCTCCTGCCTCAGCCTCCTGAGTAGCTGTGACTACAGGTGCTTGCCACCACGCCCAGCTAATTTTTTGTATTTTTAGTAGACACAGGGCTTTACCATGTTAGCCAGGATGGTCTCAATCTCCCGACCTTGTGATCCACCCACCTCGGCCTCCTAAATTGCTGGGATTAGTGAGCCATCGTGCCGGGCCCCAACTTTTACTCTTTTAACCCCCATTGTTGGAGAGAAATATTACATTATTGTGAAGACTGCTACTTAGTTCATACTTTTGGATTTCAACCTCATTTGGACCCCACCCAATACTGTGTGCAGTTGCTTCAAACCTTTTTCACTATCTCCAGGACTTCTTTCTTTTGTTCATTCTTTTTATTTTATTTTATTTATTTTTTTGAGATAAGATCTCACTTTGTCACCTAGGCTGGAGTGCAGTGACTCGATCATGGCTCACTGCTGCCTCGACCTTCCTGGCTTAGATGATTTTCCCACCCTCAGCCTCCCAAGAAGCTGGGACTACAGGCATATGCCATAATACCTGCCTAATTTTTCTTTCTTTTTTCTTTTTTTTTTTTTTTTTTTTTTGAGACCAAGTTTCGCTCTTGTCCAAGCTGAAGTGCAATGGTGTGATCTCGGCTCACCGCAAACTCTGCCTCCCAGGTTCAAGCAGTTCTCCTGCCTTAGCCTCCCGAGTAGCTGGGATTACAGGCCTGTGCCACCACACCCGGCTACTTTTGTGTTTTTAGTAGAGGTGGAGTTTCTCCATGTTGGTCAGGCTGGTCTTGAACTGCCAACCTCAGGTGATCCACCCACTTTGGCTCCCCAAAGTGCTGAGATTAACAGGCATGAGCCACTGCACCCAGCCTTTTTTTTTTTTTCTTTTTTTTTGAGATTGTGTTTCGCCGTATTGCCTAGGCTGATATCCAAGTCCTGGGTTCAAGCAATCCACCTGCCTCGGCTTCCCAAAGTGCTGGGATTACATGGGATTACACATATGCGCCACCACACTCAGCCTCCAGTGCTTCTTTGTTACTATTTTCTTGTTAGCTTTTACGAGATAGCTTACCTCTTACTTCACCAAGAAAGTAGAGGCATTCTGAGGCCGGGCGCAGTGGCTCAAGCCTGTAATCCCAGCACTTTGGGAGGCCGAGACGGGCGGATCACGAGGTCGGTAGATCGAGACCATCCTGGCTAACACGGTGAAACCCCGTCTCTACTAAAAAAATATATACAAAAAACTAGCCGGGCGAGGTGGCGAGCGCCTGTAGTCCCAGCTACTCGGGAGGCTGAGGCAGGAGAATGGCGTGAACCCAGGAGACGGAGCTTGCAGTGAGCTGAGATCCAGCCGCTGCCCTCCAGCCTGGGTGACAGAGCGAGACTCCATCTCAAAAAAAAAAAACCAAAAAAATAGAGCTTTCTGGAGGGAACTCCCTTTGCTCCTGCTAGGCACCCTTGTCACTCCTCAATATTTAGGAACAGTACCCATAACTATCCTTCTTTTCCTTTCTCCTGTTAAAGCTGCGCTCTCATACCCTTCTGTCTTCTCAGTGACTGACATTATCTGTTTATCACTTTTCCCCATTAGCCTCTGTATTGACTTATTTTTCTCAGGATATATGCGTGATTGAGAATTCTCAGTTAAAAAATAAAAACAAAATAATATAAAATTTGCCTTTGACTTTGTGCCACCGTTACTATCCCCAGCATTCTCCTTCACTTCAAAGTCAAGCTTCCTAACTCTCACTATTTTTACTTCCTCATCTCTCATTGGCTCTTGTTCAGCTATAGGTTGGATTCCCCCTACCCCCAACCTTTCTCCACTGAAACTGCTTTTGCAAAAATCACGTGACCTTTGCCAAATCCAGTATATACCTTTTTGTCCTTCTTAACTTCCTTGATATTATTCCTCTGATTTTTCTTTCTTCCTCTGTAATCCTCAGAATCCTTTTGAGAGTTGCAGTTACTTTGCCTATCTCTTATATGTAGGAGTTTTCCAGAATTTTATCTTCATCTGGCTTTACTTCTATCTTATGCTTCTTGTAAGCAATCTGGTCCACATACACAAGGTTTTAGTTACTGCCTCTTCCTCCTATATCATGATGCTTACTAACTATTCTGAAACTCACTTTTGATCTCCAACTTAATAGAACCAACTTTTCATCTGACAGTTTTGTGTTTGGATGTGTTGTAGGCATATATGAAAAACTGACATCGTTATCTTTCCTCAGCATGTCCCTATTCCAAAACTAACCTGTTTCGCTTGTTGTATTCTCTGTCCTGGTTGGTGACACCTTCTTCGCCAGTCACTAAGTTCTTGGGGGGTACAGAGCTACAAAGACATTATGAAATAAAGTCCTTACCCTCAATCGCAGAGACTAATGGGGGAGACAGACACATGAACAGACAATTACACTACATTAGAATGTAGTAAATACAATGATAAAGGTATGCACTATGTATATTTGTAACACAAAAAAGGACATTAAACTCAAATTGTGGATTGAAGAAAAGTTTAGGAGAAGGTGATGCCCAAGTGGAGTCCTCAGAAATAGGGTCCATGATTCCTCCCTTTCCCCTTTTTTTCCCTCCTCTATTTGCTGAATCCCATTAATTCTTAACTCTTAATATCTTCCAAGTTTGTCCCATCTTTTCCATCACATCTGTTACTGGTTTAGTTCAGGCATCGTGGGATTACTTCAGCAATTTCCTAATGCCCTTCCTTTCTCCATTCTCATGATTTCCCCCTAATCTGTTATCCACATTGGTATTACAGTAGTCTTTATTTTGTACAAAACTGATCATGTCCTTCACAGGTTAAATCTTTAGCAGCTTTCCATTGTTTTAGAAATATTACTCTTCAGTTACATTTCTAACTAAAACGACCATTTCTAAGTGGTCCCTTTGAGTGCTGGCCCTGCCTCTTGCTTCATCTCATTGTTAGTGTTGTTGTTGTTTTAAGGGCTTTATTGAGATAAGATTCCTATGCCATACACCATTCATTTAAAGGGCACAATTCATGGCTGGGAGCAGTGGCCCACACCTGTAATCCCAGCA
This sequence comes from Mandrillus leucophaeus, assembly GCF_000951045.1. Taxonomy (NCBI): domain Eukaryota; kingdom Metazoa; phylum Chordata; class Mammalia; order Primates; family Cercopithecidae; genus Mandrillus; species Mandrillus leucophaeus. The sequence goes on from NW_012101698.1 coordinate 3,135,458, forward strand.
CTTTGGGAGGCTGTGGTGGGTGGATCACTTGAGCCCAGGAGTTTGAGACCAGCCTGGGCAACATGGCGAAATCACATCTCTACAAAAAATACAAAAATTAGCCAGGTGTGGTGGTGTGTGCCTGTAGTTTCAGCTACGTAGGAGGCTGAGGTGGGAGGATCGTTTGAGCCACGGTGGTCGAGGCTACAGTGAGCCTAGATTGCGCTACTGCACTCCAGCCTGGGTAACAGAGCAAGACTCTGTCTCAAAAATTTTTTTAAGTTTACAATTCAGTGGTTTTTAATATATTCACAGAATTGTCCAGCCATCACCAGAATCCACTTTAGAATACTTTCATCACCACAGAAAGAAGCCTCACCAACCATACCCATTAACAGTCACTCCCCATGTCACCCCACTTCACCCCTAGGCAACTAGTAAGCTACTTTTTATTTCTATAGATTTGCCTATTCCGGGCATTTCATATAAATAGAATCATGCAACATGTAGTCTTCACTTAGCATAATGTTTTCAAGATTCGTCCATGTTGTAGCATGTATTAGTACTTCCTTTTAATTGCTGCATAATATTTCATTCTATAAATATATTACATTTTATTTATCCATTCAGTGCATTTGAATGGTTTCTACCTTTTGGCTCTTATGAATAACGTTACTGTGAAATTCATCTGAAAGTTTTTGTTTACATGTATAGTTTTTTTCTCTTGGGTATAGACATAGGAGTAGAATTGCCAGGGTATGTGGTAACTCTATGTTTAACTTCTTGAAGAACTGCCAGACATTTTTCCAAAGCAGATGTACAATTTTACTTCCTCACCAGCAGTGTATAAGGGTTCCACTTATCCCACATCCTTGACAACACTTCTTTTTCTTTTCCTTTTTTTTTTAATATAGGCCATGCTAATGACTGTGAAGTAGTATATCATGGTAATTTTGATTTGATTTTCCCTGATGACTAAGCATATTGAGCTTTTTTTTGTTTTTTTTGTTTTTTTTTGAGATGGAGTCTCTGTTGCCCAGGCTGGAGTGCAGTGGTGCCATCACGGCTCACTGCACCCTCCGCCTCTCCAGTTCAAGCGATTCTCCTGCCTCAGCCTCCAGAGTAGCTGGAAATACAGGCACCCGCCAGCCCCACCTGGCTAATTTTTGTATTTTTACCGTGTTGTTTTGCCGTGTTGGCCAGGCCGGTCTCGAATTTCTGACCTCAGGTGATCCACCCCCCGCCCTTGCCCTCCCAAAATGCTGGAATTACAGGCGTGAGCCACCATGCCCGGCCTGAGCATTTTTTTTTTTAATGTGCATGTTGAGCATTTGTATATCCTCTTTGAAGAAAAGAATTTCGCTCTGTCACCCATACTGGAGTATAGTGGCACTCTCTTGGCTCACTACGACCTTCATCTCCTAGGTCCAAGTGATTCTGCTGCCTCAGCTTCCCAAGTAGCTGGGATTACAGATGCCCACCACCACACCTGGCTAATTTTTGTAGTTTTTTAGTAGAGACGGGGTTTCACCATGTTGACCAGACTTGTCTCGAACTCCTGGTCTCAAGTGATCCGCTGGCGTCGGTCTCCCAAAGTGCTAGGATTACAGGTGTGAGCCACTGCGCCTGGCCAAAAATTCAGTTTTTAAAAAAACTATCAAGTTATAGCAGTTCTTTTTATGTTCTGTATACTAGTTTTTTATCATAAAATATAATTTGCAAATATTTTTTCTCCATCTGTGAGGATATCTTTTCTTTTTCTTGATAGTATCCTTTGAGGCATAAAGGATTTTAATATTGATGAATCCCAAAATACTAGTCATTTCTTTTGTACTATGTGATTTTGGTCTCACAGCTAAGAAACCATTGCCCAACCGAAGGTTACAAATTTTACACCTATATATTTTACTAAGAGTTTCATACTTGTAGTTCCTTATATTTAGATCTATGATCTATTTGGAATCAATTCTTGTGTGTGGTGTGAGGAAGGAGCCTAACTTCATTCTGCAAATAGATACTCAGCTGCTCCAGGGCTATTTGTTGAAGACTATTTATCCCCCATTGAATTATCTTGGCACTTTTGTTAAAAAAAAAAAAAAATATATATATATATATATATATATATGTGTGTGTGTGTGTATGTATATAGAACAGCCTTGAACTCCCAGGCTCCAGCGATTCTCCTGCCTCGTCCTTCCAAATAGCTGGGAATACAGGCCCATGCCACCACATCCAGCTAATTAAAAAATATATATATATATATTTTTTGACCATAAATGTAAAGGATTATTTATAGACTCTCAGTTTTATTCACTTGATCTATATGTCTGTCCTTACACTAGTACCACTTTATTACTGTATCTTGTAGTAAGTTTTGAAATTGGAAGATGTGACTCCTTCGATTTTGTTGTTTCTTAGGATAGTTTTGGCTTTTCTGGGTTGCTTTCATTTCCCATACAAATTTTAGGATAAGTTTCTAAATTTCTAGGAAAAAGGTAGCTGGGATTTTGTTTTTTTGTTTTTGTGTTTTTTTTGTTTTTTTTTTTTAACGAAGTCTTGCTCTGTTGCCCAGGCTGGAGTGCAGTGGAGCGATCTCAGCTCACTGCGAGCTCTGCCTCCCAGGTTCATGCCATTCTCATGCCTCAGCCTCCCGAGTAGCTGGGACCACAGCTGCCCACCACCATGCCCGGCTAATTTTTTGTATTTTTAGTAGAGATGGGTTTTCACCATGTTAGCCAGGATGGTCTTGATCTCCTGACCTCGTGATCCGCCCACCTCAGCCTCCCAAAGTGCTAGGATTACAGGCGTGAGCCACTGTGCCCGGCCGAATAGCTGAGATTTTTATACAGATTGAGTTAAAATCATAGATCAATTTGAAGAGCATTTTCATCTTAATATTAAGTGATCTAATCCACAAACATCAGATGCCTTTTCATTTATTTAGATTTTCTTTGTTGTTGTTGTTTTCAACAATATTTTGTAGTTCTCTGGTATTTTTGTTTTTGGTTTTGAGACAGGGTCTTACTCTGTCACCTAGACTGGAGTTCAGTGGCACGATCATGGTTCATTGCAGCCTTGAACTCGCAGGCTCCAGCGATTCTCCTGCCTCGTCCTTCCAAATAGCTGGGAATACAGGCCCATGCCACCACATCCAGCTAATTAAAAAAAATAATAACAAAATTGTAGAGATAGAATCCTACTATGTTGCCCAGACTGGTCTTAAACTCCTGGACTCAAGCAATCCTCCCACCTTGGCCTCCCAAAGTGCTCAGATTATAGGCCTGAGCCACCGTGCCTGGCCTGTAGTTTTCATTGTAAAAGTTTTAAAATCTTTTGTTAAATTTATTTCAAAATATTTTATTCTTTTTGATGGTATTGTAAATGGAATTACAATATAATTAATTTCCTTTTTGGACTCTTCATTTCAAGTTTATAGAAATACAATTGATTTTTGTATGTTGATCTTGTATAATGCAACCTTGCTGAAGTGACTTATTAGATCTAATAGGTTTTTAGTATATTCTTTAGGATTTTTTGATATCCAATAAGATCATATCATCTGCATGGAGGGATAGTTTTATATTTTGCTTCCAACCTAGATGTGTATTACTTCATTTTCTTGCGTAATTTCCCTGGCTAGAGCTTCTGGTACAGTGTTAAATGCAAATGGTGAGAGTGGTTTTCCTTGCCTTTTTTACTTTTCTTAGGGGGAATTCATTCAGTCTTTCACCAATATGTAAAATGTTAGCTGTATGTTTTTCTGAGTCTTTTTTCCAGATTAAGTTCTCTACTACTAGTTTGTTGAATGTATTTTATCATGAAAGGGTCCTAGATTTTGAGAAATGCTTTTTCTATTTCTATTTAGATGATCATGTGGAGTTTGCCCTTTATTCTATTGAGGTGGTGTTTTACATGAATTGATTTTCAGATATTGAGTCATTCTTATATTCCTGGGATATCTCTCACTTGGTCATCATGTATAGTCCTTTTTGTGTGCTTCTGGATTAGACTTTCTAGTATTTGTAAAGGATTTTTGTATCTATATTAGCAAGAGGTATTAGCGTGTAGTTTCTTTTGTGTGATGTCTTTGTATGATGTTGTTATCATGGTAATATTGGCCTCTTACAATGAGTTGGGACATGTTCTCTGCTCATGAATTTTGGAAGAGTTTGTGAAGACTTAGTATTACTTTTTTTTTTTTTTTCCCAAAGTTGTGGTAGAATTTCCAGGTTAAGTCATCTGAACCTGGGCTTGTAAGAAGTTTTTAAGTTACTAGTTAAGTTTCTTGTTATACGTAGCTATTTGATGTTCTATTTTTTTCTTAATTCAGTTTCCAGAAGGAATAGTTTGTGTCTTTCTAGGGATTTTTCCATTTCATTCAAATTATCTAATTAGTTGGTATATAATTATTTGTAGTATTTCCTTCTAATCCTTTCTGTTTCTGTATGGTCAATAGTGATGCATCATGTTTCATTCCTGATTTTAGTAACTTAAGTCCCCTGTCATTTTTGTTTTTGTTGTTGTCATGGTGGTGGTGGGTTCTGTTTTTGTTTTGTGGGGTTTTTTGTTTTGTTTTGTTTTGGTTTGGTTTTTTGTTGTCGTTGTTTTGTTTTTGCTATGGACTCTCACTCTGTCACCTAGGCTGGAGTGTAGTGGTACAATCATGGCTCACTGCAACCTCTGCCTCCCAGGCTCAAGGGATCCTCCCATGTCAACCTCCCAAGCAGCTGGGACCACAGGCCGACGCCACCACACCTGGCTAATTTTTTGTGGTTTTTTTAAATAGAGACAGGATTTCGCCATGTTGCTCAGTCTGGTCTTGAACTTAGGAGCTCAGGCGATCCACCTGCCTCAGCCTCCCAAAATGCTGGAATTATAGGCATGAGCCACCGTGCCCCACCTCCTGTTTTGTTTTTTTCCTGGTCAGTCTAGCTGAAGTTTTGCCAATTTTGTTGCTCCTCTTAAAGAAGCAACCTTTGGTTTTGTTAATTTTGTCCGATTTTTTTCTATTTCTATTAATTTGGTTAATTTTTAATCTTTTTTATTTCATTTTTTTTTGCTTGCTTTAGGTTTAGTTTCCTCTTTTTTCTTGAGTCTTAATGCAGAAGTTTGACTTACTGATTTGAGATCTTTTTTCTTATTTAATATAGGCTTCATAGCTATATACTTAGTATGTTTTAGTTATATCCCATACATTTTGCTCTTTTTTTAATTTTTCTTAAAGTATTTTCTAATTTCTTTTGTTATTTTGTTTTTAATTAATTGCCTAAGAGTATGTTGTTATTTTGCATGTATTTGCAGATTTCCCAAGTTTGCTTCTGTTACCTGTTTCTAATTTCAATTTACTGTATATGACTTCAGTCGTTTTAAATTTATTGAGACTTATTTTATGGCCTGATATATGTCCTATTCTGGAGAATGTTTCATGTGCACTTAAGAAGAATGTGTATGCTGCTGTTGGCTAGAGTGTTATATAGATGTCTGTTAGTTCCCTTTTTCTTTCTTCTTTTGAGACGGAGTCTCCCTCTGTTGCCCAGGCTGGAATGCAGTGGCACGATCTCAGCTCAATGCAAGCTCCGCCTCCGGGTTCAAGGCATTCTCCTGCTTTAGCCTCTCCGAGTAGCTGGGACTACAGGCGCCCGCCACCGCGCCTGGTTAATTTTTTTTTTTTTTTTTTTTGTATTTTTAGTAGAGACGGGGTTTCACCGTGTTAGCCAGCATGGTCTCGATCTCCTGACCTCGTGATCCGCCCACCTTGGCCTCCCAAAGTGCTGGGAGCCATTGCGCCCGGCTAGTTCCTGTTAATTGATGGTGTTGTTCAAGTGTTCTGTTTCCTTGTTGATCTTCTTCCTGGCTGTTTTCTCCATTACTGAAAGTGGGATACCGAAGTCTCTTAACTATTATTTTTAAATTGTATATTTTCCCCTTCCATTTTGTCAGTTTTTTCTTCATACATTTTGTGGCTCTGTTGTTAAGAGCACATATGTTTAAAATTGTTAAATCTTTTTACTGGATTTACTTTTTTACTATTATAAAATGTTCCTCTTCATCTCTAGGCAATTTTTTTTTGTTTTAAAGTCCATTTTGTCTGGTATTAATATAGCCATTCCAGCTTTCTTATGGTTGCTGTGTGAATGATTTATCTTTTTTTTCCATTGTTTTACTTTCAGTCTATTCAAAATATGTCTCCTATAGACAGCATATAATTGAATCTTTAAAAAAATCTAGTTTGACAATCTCTGCATTATCATGGTTTATAATAATACAATTGTGTTATAAATTGTTGGTTGCACTTCATTGCCTAAGTAAACCTTCAAAGTACAGTGATGCTCATGGAAGCTTCATACTGAGTACTTACTGAATTTCTTTTCCTTGTCCGTATTCCTCATTATCAATGCTGCCATTGTTACAGACCAAAGCCAGTATGCCTCATATTAGGTAGGTTGACTGATTAATAAAATAAGTAGGTTATCTAATTAGCTTTGAAACCGGGGAGTTTAGTGTTGGTGATTGTTGAGTCATAGTCTTTTGAGTCAGTCAAGTCTAGCCATATGTATTAGAATTCAGAAGAACTTTTTTCCTGTAGTAGAAATATCTTTCTTCTACTCCCAGCAATGTTAAAGTTACAGTTTTGGCTTTAGGGTTGCCAAGAATAACTGCTTTGCATAGATAATTAACCAGATTGAGTAAAAGAGTAAAAAAAAAAAAAAAAAAAACCAAACAAACATAATTTATTTCTACACTGTGGTAATAATAGTTACCATTTTTGGAGCTCCACATTATTTCTATTATTGTATATGTCTTAATAAGGGAACGGCTTCCTCTCACTAACTTTAAGTCACACCAAGAAACCTGCTTCTTCCTGAAGAAGGTATAACTTATTTCTAAGCTAAATAATTTTTTAACACAGGATGTTTAGATACTTATTTTCCTTCAGACTGTAATCTAGAATTCGTTGGTAGAAAGACAAAGTGCACAATGTATGCTTTTGTAGATCCAGTGTTTTTCAGTCTAAACTGTTCATTGAGATATGCTATTTCTCATTTCTGTTTTCTTCTCTATACTCTGAAAATCATAATTATGGACACCATAACTATGAGGTAACCTCCATGTTATACCCTGCTTATATCATGCTTGCTTAAGTTTATACCCTGCTTGTTTAAAATTGGGAATTTTGGCAAGGAGAAGATACTAGAAAAGATGAGTAAAATATAATTAAAAGAATTTTATAGCCCAGACTTCTTTGTAGTGACATTTATAAATAAAACTAGGAAAGGGGTTTTGAGTAACATTTCTAGGTTTCTACTTAATTTTTGGTTGGAAATATTCAGTGTTCCATCCGTTTCTTTGCTTTCCTTAAATAAACAGGACAAAGTTCAAATTGTAACCCTTGAGAGTGTTTGTAACTTATATATTACTCTCGAATGTACTTACTTGGTGTAGATTCACAAGAATTTTAAAGCAAAATTAAAAGAGCACTGAACATTAAATTGTTTCTTAAGCAGTTTCTGCCCTTTTTATTTATGTTGAAAAACTATTTAGCTTAAGGGAGAAAATAACATCTCATGGCAATTATTTCATTTTATCTGTTCTGTCTTGGTAATCATTTTATCTTTTTCAGATAGAATATGGCAACTTCCACATGATCTCATTTTAACAATTTTTGTTGGTTGAACCTAATCATCTTTAATGGTTTTATGTCAATTATATTTTCAAAATGGGAATGCCTCATAAAAGTTTTCCTTCCACGTTCCAAATCACTAACACATTTCATTTGAGACTAGAAGGCATCACTCACTGTCCATTCATTAGCTGATGTTTGTTCCTTATCTGCCATCTTTTTGAAATCATATGTTAGTATCCACTGTGAAAGGAACTGGAAGCCACCGTGTCAGTAATATCCTCGCTCTGTTGCCTGGGCTGGAGTGCAATGGTATGATCAGGGCTTACTGCAGCCTCTCCCTCCTGGACTCAAGAGATCTTCCTACCTCAGCTTCCCAAGTAGCTGGGACTATAGGCACCTGCTACCGTGTTCGGCTAATTTTTATTTTACCTTTTGTAGAGACCGTGTCTCCCTATGTTGCCCAGGCTGGTCTTGGATTCCTGACCTCAAGGGATCCTCCCACCTTGGCTTCCCAAAGTGCTGGGATTATAGGTGTGAGCCACTACACCTGGCCTAAAAAACATTTTTTTGAAATTTTTACTTATTTAGAGATGTGATCTCACTCTTTTGCCTGGGTAGAGTGTAGTGGTATGATCATAGCTCACTGCAGCCTCAGACTCAGACTCAAGTGATCCTCCCACTTCAGCCTCCACAGTAGTTAGGAATACAGGCATGCGCCACCACATGTGACTAGTTTTTAAGTTTCTCTCATCTTGTAGAGATGAGATTTTGCTGTGTTGTCCAGGCTGGTCTTGCACTTCTGGCCTCAAGTGATCCTCCTACCTCAGCCTCCCAAAGCACTGGCATTATAGGCATTAGCTACCACGCCTGGCCATCTACTAAACATTTTGGAGGTATAATTTACAAATAGTTAAAAGCATAAATTTTAAATATACATACAATGAGTTTTGACAAATGTATACCCAAATGTAAATACTATCCCTAGTTTTAGTATAGAATACTTTCATCACATCGGGAAGTTCCCTTTTGCCACTTGTCAGTCAGCAAGGAAGTGAATGCTTTAGTTACAAACCTGATCTGAATGCCTACTTTCTTGTATCACTGCTGCTAATAACTGCCCCAGACTGGGTCCCCCAGAATGTGGACTCCAAAAGGGAGTTTAGCTTGCAGAGTATTAAGGAATGCCCTTAGGGTCAACACCTATGGAAGACAAGGGAGGAAAGCAAGGGTGGGCAGAGGGAGAAATCAAGCTGCATGAAGGCCAAATGCCAGCCTGGACTCACCCTTCAGGGAACTCTGGGACTTGACTGGCTTCACAGAATTGTCTGCAGTTGGAGCAAGGGGTCAAGCCTTTATATTTCCATATTTATCAGTCATTGGATGTAGGGTACCCAGAAATGGGACCTGAGGCCATTGTAGAAGGGCCTATCATATGATAGGTATAAACTGACCACTCTCCCAACATCTAGGAAACAAATCCTTCATCTAAGGGGAATCTGGAAAGTTCTTCACATTGTCGCCCACATCATGGTTAAGGAAATTCAAGCTGCTTAGCAGCACAGGTATTCAAGTCTGGAAGGAGGAAACAAGAATTGGAATAAATAATCATTGATAGGTAAATACTAGAAAATTTATAATTACATGTATTTATTTAAAACTTGCTCTAATAATATTCAATTTATTTTAGGATTTATTCATTGAAAAATGTTTGAGAGCTTATATAAATAGAGCCATTTATCTTGTATTTTGGCCGCCTGGTTGCTGAATCTTCTATATGGGAAATCCTCTGTATAAGGCCAAGCTCAGCTAGCATTATAGAGGCTGAAAATGGAAGCCACTTGCTTTCCCAACCTCCCTGAATGGGATGCAGGCCCATAGCCTCAATTCTGCCAAGCCCATAAAGTTTTGAATCAGACCTGGTGATATGAAAGACTTTAAAAAAAGGTTTTTTTCAAAAAAGCGTTCTCATTTTATTTTTACTTTTTAAGTTTGAGGTTTAGGGATACATGTTCAGGTTTGTTATATAGGTAAACTCGTGTCTTGAGGGTTTAGTATACAGATTAGTTTGTCACCCAGGTACTAAGCATAGTACCCAATAGTTGTTTTTCGAATCCTCTCCCTCCTCCCACTCTCCAGTGTCTGTTGCTCTCCCTCCTCCCATGCTCCAGTGTCTGTCCCTCTCTTTCTTCCCACTCAGTGTCTATTCCTCTCCCTCCTCCCACTCAGTGTCTGTTCCTCTCCCTCCTCCCACTCAGTGTCTGTCCCTCTCCCTCCTCCCACTCTCCAGTGTCTGTCTCTCTCCAGAGTGTCTGTCCCTGTCCCGCCTCCCACGCCCCAGTGTCTGTCCCTCTCCCTCCTCCCACACTCCAGTGTCTGTCCCTCTCCCTCCTCCCACTCAGTGTCTGTCCCTCTCCCTCCTCCCACTCTCCAGTGTCTGTCCCCCTCCCTCCTCCCACTCAATGTCTGTCCCTCTCCCTCCTCCCACTCAGTGTCTGTCCCTCTCCCTCCTCCCACTCTCCAGTGTCTGTCCCCCTCCCTCCTCCCACTCAGTGTCTGTCCCTCTCCTTCCTCCCACTCTCCAGTGTCTGTCTCTTTCCCTTTTTCCAGGCCCCAGTGTCTGTTGTTTACCTCTTTGTGCCTGCTGGTTCTCATTATTTAACTCTCACTAATAAGTGAGAACATGAGGTATTTGGTTTTCTGTGCTTGCATTAGTTTGCTGAGGATAATGGCCTTTAGTTCCATCAGTGTTCCTGCAAAGGACATGATCCTGTTGTTGTTATGGCAGCATAATATTTCATGGTGTATATGCAGCACATTTTTTTTATTCAGTCTACTGTTGATGTGCATTTAGGTTGACGCCATGTCTTTGCTATTGTGAATAGTGCTGCAACGAACATATGCATGTATGTGTCTTATAATAGAACAATTTATATTCCTCTGGGTATATCCCCAGTAATGGGATTGCTGGGTCAAATGGTAGTTCTGTTTTTAGCTCTTTAAGGAATCACCACACTGCTTTCCACAATGGTTGAACTAATTTACATTCCCTGCAGCAGTGTATAAGCGGTCTTTGTTCTCCACAACCTCACCAGCACTTGTTAGTTTTTGACTTTTTAATAATAGCCATTCTGACTGGTGTGAGATGGTGTCTCATTGTGGTTTGATGGGTTATGACAGTAGAAACAGTTAAGTACCAACATCCACTTTCCAGAGACAGCAGCATTTGTATCCCCAGACTCCACTTTAGTGGTGTCAACAGTGTAAACACCCAGAGCCAAAGACAAGTTTCCTCACTCTGTAGAGTGCTTGTTTCTTCCAGTTTCTGACTGGGCAGCCCATCTGCTGAATTACCTGGGATAGGTATCTGTTGTTTCCTCTCCCAAATCCCTAATATAGCCTACCTGGTAACAAATGTTCTAGGCTCTAGGATTATTATGGTGAAAAGGAAGATGAGGTTTAGTGGGAAGAGACTAATGGTGAACACAAAGACAAGTAGACAGTACAATTCCAGAACGTGATAAGTGGCATGAAAGAAATAAACAGGGCAACGTGATAATGGGGGAGTGGTGCTGGAGGTGGTGGGCATTGGCTCCTTCAGGAAGACTAAGAAAGTAAAACAATTGTGCTGAGACCAGTAACTAAGAAGAGTGATTACAAGTGAAGCAGGGAAAGGGTGTGATAAAAAAGAATTTTACAGCCAAAGAAAATAATAATTGCAAAGGTGGTGAAAATCAACTTGACTTACTATTAAAGGAACCAAAAGAGGCAAAGTTGTGAATTATGTTTGGTTAGCCATTTTAATAGTTTTTCTTTTTTAAACAAAAATATATTTTAGTATGGAAGCCTATGCTATAATTGATGTCTGTCAGTTAACTCAGTGGTAAGCAACACTGTTTAAACTCAAAAATGTGTCTGATTGACTGCATTAGAATCACCAGGGAAGTTTTCTATATATACAGATGTATGAGTCCTGCTTATAGAGAATATAATCAGTCACATTTTAAAATCACTAGTGTTACATTATAATGTCGTATAAGCAGTAGCATTTAGTTTCAGGTAAAGCACACAGGAGTAAGAGTTCAGGACAGTTAGTATGCATATGCTATGCATAGGTTGTACATGTAAGATTGGTACATGCCCCTTTACTTGACAGACATAAAGTTTTCATCTGACTAAAAACAAAACAAGGCAAAGTCAGTTTTTTTTTATTGTTATTTATTGATTGCTTGTCTTGCTCTGTCACTCAGGCTGGAGTGGTGTCGTGATCACGGCTCAATGCAACTTCCACTTCTTGGGTTCAAGCAGTCCTTCCACCTGAGCCTCCCAAGCAGCTGGGGCTGCAGGCACATACCACCACATCTGGCTAATGTTTGTATTTTTTTATAGAGATGGGTTTGGCCATGTTGACCAGGCTGGTCTCAAACTTTTGGCCTCAGGGGATCCTCCCACCTCAGCCTCCCAAAATACTGGGACTACAGGCATGAGCCACCACTCCTGTCTAAAATCAGTTTTTGTTTTTCCACTAAATTTTGCCTTTTTAGGCAGAGGCCTATGCTAGTTGTATTCTACAAGGCAAAAAAAAAAAAAAAAAAATTAATTGGAAGTCCAGTTGCTAGGTATATCTTATAAGGCAAAAATTCTAGTAATTCTTAGTAGCTAATAGCCTGAATTCTGGTCTGAGGCTATTGGTAATAAAAGATCAAAGACTTTTTCTTTCATCTGTAAGACATGCCTTTTCTCCAGAGCCTTCATGGATACTATGGATTAACTTCAGGTTTGGCTAATTTGAAGGAAACTCCAGTCCAGCTTTTTATTAACAGATACCATACCAAATAGTTCCTACCAAAGGGTCAATCTAGTTGGATAACTCTGAGTGGAAGGCAAACTATGTTTAAATTATGAAACCATTGATGATTTAGAGTTCTAGGTGAGGACCAGTGAATCTTGGTAGAATGTATGGAGAACATTTTCCCTGCTCTGCTTGTTCTGATTACAATTAGACAATTTTGTCTTCCCGTGTATAAAATTTTACCAGAAGAAACAAAACCCATACAACATAATATTCAAATGTGAGAAAACTATTTTCCCAGGCCCTGTGCTTCTCAAACTGGTGTCTAGATATCATTACCACACTTCATTCCTCTTAACTGAGGATAAACATTCCACTTCCTAAGAGCATCACTTTCCCTTGATACTTATAATGTAAAACTTTATTTTCATCTGGAAACAAAAATGCATATATCTTATAGTAGAAAAAATTCTTACATAAAAATATGCTGTTAATATGCGATTTTTTTTATTGTTTTAAAATAATTTAGTAAATGTTTTAATTTTTTGTTTGAATTATTATTATTATACTATTAATTGTTATAACCACACAAGCAAGCTCTTTGGAGTCCTGAATACTTTCTAAAAGCGTGAAGAGGTACTGAAATCATAAAGTTAGACAACTGCTAGAAAAAGACTACTCCCTATCAACTAAACTGGCATTTAAAAAAATTCTCACAACCTTGTTCATGGACAATATCTGTAACTTCTTTTTTCAGTTTGATTTTTATGGCCGAGTGCAGTAGCTCATGCCTATCATCCTAGCACTTTGGGAGGCCTAGGTGGGCAGATCTCTTGAGACTAGGAGTTCAAGACCAGCCTGGGCAACATGGTGAAACCCCCATCTCTACAAAAAAATACAAAAATTAGCCATGCATGGTGACATGTGCCTGTGGTTCCAGCTACTCAGGAGGCTAAGGCAGGAAGATTGCTCGAACCCAGGAGGTAGAGGTTGCAGTGAGCCAAGACTGTGCCACTGTACTCCAGGCTGGGTGACAGAGTGAGACCCTGTCTCCAAAACAAGAAAAATCTTAACTAATTTTCACTTTTTATTTTCTTTCAGTTCTGCATAGAGTTCAGATAAAACAAAGACCTAGATTGGGAATGGAAAATAAGGAAACAAATGAGCATACTTCCATTATAAGGGTGTAATGAAAAGTATTAGGAAATCTCAGAGAATATCTTTTGTTTCTATGATTCTGACTTAAAGAAGTAGGATTTTAAGCTTAATATATGTTGAACATTGTTTTTCTTTAAAAACATTTACTTTTTCTTTTTCCTTTTTTTTTTTAAGATGGATTTTTACTCTGTCGCCCAGGCTGGAGTGCAGCAGTGTGATCTCGGCTCACTGCAACCTTCGCCTGCTGGGTTCAAATTATTCTCCTGCCTCAGCCTCCTGAGTAGCTGGGATTACAGGCATGTGCCACCACGCCTGGCTAATTTTTGTATTTTTAGTAGAGACAAGGTTTCACTATGTTGCCAGGCTGGTCTTGAACTCCTGACCTCAGGTGATCCATCTGAGTGTTGGGATTACAGCAGATGTGAGCCACCACTCCCAGCATTTGTTTGTTTGTTTGTTTGTTTGAGACACGGTCTCACTTTGTTACCCAGGTTGGAGTGCAGTGGTACAGTCATGGCTCACTGAAGCCTCAACCTCCTGGGTTCAAGTGATCTTCCTGCCTCAGACTCCTGAGTGGCTGAGACTGCAGGTGTGCACCACCATGCCTTGCTAATTTAGATTTTGTAGAGACGGGCGTCTCACTATGTTGCTCAGGCTGGTCTCGAACTCCTGGTCTTAAGCAATACTCCCACCTCAACCTCCCGAATTGCTGAGATTACAGATGTGAGCCACCACGCCCAGCCTACTTTTTTAAAATAATTTTTTTCCCTTTCTTTTTTTAATGCTAATGCATTTCCAGTTTTTAATAGATGTCATGGGGAAATTATTTTGCTTATAATAGAAGTCATGGGGAAATTATTTTGCTTATATTTACTTTGCTTCTAACGCTTCAGGGATGATATTTTATATATAAACATATACATACATATGTATATATTTAAATATATTTGTTATTTTTTGGAGGGTAGAGACAGAGTCTGCTATGTTGCTCAGGCTGGTCTCAGACTCCTGGTCTCAAGTGATTCCCCTGCCTTGGCCTCCCAAAGTGCTGGGATTACAGGCATGAGCCACTGTGCCTGGCCCTATATATATATTTTAAAGTGAGGTAAGTACTCTGATTATATTAAAACTTCTATTCAAACTTTCTGATATTATAAAATAGGAAAGATTGTTTTTGAGAATGAATTCCCATTTCATTTTTTCTGAAAGAAAAAATCATTGCTAGTTGCAAGAATAAATATCTCACTAAACCTCTCATGATTCCATGTAGACACTTGGCATTTATTCCACCATTAATTGGGAAATTGTCTGTGGATGCATTTCTTTGCATTTCAAGGTCATGAGTTTTGTTTGTTTTGTTTTTGTTTTTAGGGACTGGGTCTTGCTCTGTCACCCAGACTGGAGTGCAGTGGCTCAGTTATAGCTCACTCCAGCCTCAAACTTCTGTATTCAAATTATCCTCCTGCTTCAGCCTCCCAAGTAGCTAGAACTGCAGGTGCACACCACCAAACTTGTCTAATTTTTAAATTTTTTTGTAGAGATAGGATCTTACTGTGTTGCTCAAGCTGGTGTCAAACGCCGAGCTTCAAATGATCCTCCTGCCTTGGCCTCCCAAAGCGCTGGGATTGTAGGCGGGAGGCACTGCACCTGGCCAAGATGAATATTTTATATTTTAGCGAAGCCGCCATTTTATTCATGAATATTAGGTTTAGGGCATCAGAACATCTGGAAACTGGAGTTAGCTTTTGAATAAGGCCATTTCCAGAATCAGTACCTTAACGTTTTTCCCATTTGTGAAAATGGGAGTCACCACAAAAAAATGCCAGTGTCAATGAGTACTAGTTGGGAGAAGAACAGAGTGGAGGGAAAGTATAAGAGGGTATAAAAGAAAAAGAAAAAGTCAGGAGTAGTGATGGTAGAGTCTTTTAGTAACATGCATTGAGAATATTTAAAATAATTTAGGGCCAGTATAGGCTTTAGGAGCTAACCAACAAGGCCAGCAAATAAGGCTAGCACATCCCTACTGTGATTTGTTGGTTAACTGGTTAGTCCCTTAAGGCAACATCACCAGAATGCTAGTGGGTAGTGTTGAGAAGAGAGTGAGAGAATATTTGTTGATCATACTAGCCATATCAGATGCTGGTTTGAGTGCTTTGCTTAACTCGGGGTCTTGCTCTGTTACCCAGACTGGAATGTAGTGGCACAATCTTGGCTCACTGCAGCCTTGAGCTCCTGGACTCAAGCAATCCTCCCACCTTAGCCTCCCCAGCAGCTGGAACTACAGGCATGCACCACCACACCCAGCTAATTTTTGTATTTTTTGTAGTGACGGGGCTTTGCCATGTTGCCAAGGCCAGTCTCAAACCCCAGAGCTCAAGCGATCCACCCACCTCAACCTCCCAAAGTGCTGAGATTACAGGCATGAGCCACCATGCCTGACTGGCTTAATTTAAAAAAAAAAAAAAAAAAATCTTGTAAATTTTGGAATAAGTTTATGGAGTTACGGAAAAGTCGCAAAGATAATATAGAGAGTCCCCATGTACCCCTTACCCCATTTCATTGCCCCCCCACATTATCACCGTACAGTATTACACTATACAGTACTGCTTGGTTGCTTTTAATCCTCACAAACAACACTTGAAAGAAGCTACTCACTTTCTAGAGATAGGGTTTCACTATGTTTCCCAGATTGGTCACAAATTTGTTTTTCACAAGAAGAAACTTAAGCCACATTGTGAGGAATAATTTATTTGTTCTTTCAACAAGTATTTGAGTTGAATGGTGGACATGATTTTGGGGTGGCCATGGGAATACACTGGTAAGTTAGATGGCACGCCTGCTTTCACGGAGTTGTAATATTTATATAATTTATTCTGTGTAATACTTCATTTAATTTCCTTTTTGTTTCTCTAGGTAGTCATTATAGGAAAAAATGCTGAAATGTTTTATCTTATGTGTAAAGTAATATTGAATATCCCTTGTCCTCACCATTACCCCTGCCCCCGTAAGACATGCTTCCTCAAAATTTTGAGCTCTAGTTAACTCTATATCTCTATGCTTAGAGATCTGTACAAAATACTTTGTAATGTTAACAACGCCAGTTTGCATTTCTGATCATCTGTTTGCCCAGTTATATTTGTTGCTGTTTATATGTCATCCTCCAAACATCCTTTGTAATCTTTCTTTTCCTTTTTTTTTGAGACGGAGTCTTGCTCTGTTGCCCAAGCTGGAGTGCAGTGGCACGATCTTGGCTCAGTACAAGTTCCGCCTCCAAGGTTCACACCATTCTCCTGCCTCGGCCTCCTGAGTAGCTGGGACTACAGGCGCCTGCCACCACGCCCGGCTAATTTTTGTGTTTTTGGTAGAGACAGAGTTTCACTGTGTTAGCCAGGATGGTCTTGATCTCCTGACCTCGTGATCTGCCCACCTCGGCCTCCCAAAGTGCTGGGATTACAGGCGCGAGCCACTGTGCCCGGCCTGTAATCTTACAACTTATGCTGTATGGGCTCTGTACCTAGTACAGGTTATATGAAAATATAGTTTTCAGCATCAAAAGAACTCTGGGTTGGAATTTTCAGTGAAATAGCCTGTAACTCCTGTTAACAGTAATGGGAGTCCCATGACTACCTCACCACACCCCTTGCTGAAAATGCTACTATTGCTGAGGGAGTCACTGACCTTTGCATCTATTGTAGAGGTATGGGAGGAGCAAGGTGGGAGAAATACCTTAAAAGTAAAAGGTTTGCCACACAGAGACAAAAGAATAATCAGAGCACTTAGAAGCTGGAGGAATCTTATGAAAGAATGGGGAAAAAAGTGAGCTTCTTGTACCAGGGATCCCTGCTGTTCTCTATTTTCAGTGTGGGCAAGCAAACTAGGCCCCTATGGACTCTAATCCTAAAGAATGAATTATAGACTTGAATAGTAATGTGGTAGGGCTAATGATTTCATCAGTGACCACGGTCCTTGTCATTGCTTTTTAGATGTGTGTGTGTTTGGGGGTGCTAATGTATTAAATAACTTATTTGTTTTAAAACATAAATTGTGTTTTTTAAAAAATACTCAAGATGAATTTGGCAGTATGAGAAATGCACTTATATATATATATATATTGCAGTCGTAGTGACGGAATAATCAAGTAGGTTACATCATTAATTTTTGCAGTCATCCCATGTACTATCCCTCTTAGTTTGGTCCTTTTCCATCAGTCTTTTAGACCTTTCCTCAAATTATTATATTTAAAAAAAGGAATTTTTTTAAATGCTAAGTAATGATATTTATAAAAAGTTACTTTATTCCACTTTTTTTTTTTTTTTTAAGTTTTTTTGTTTTGTTTTGTTTCTAAGAGTCAGTCTTTCTTTGTTGCCCAGGCTGGTCTCCTCCCACCTCAGCCTCTCAAGTAGCTGGAACTACAGGCCTGCACCACCGCACCTGGCTAAAAACACTGATTTTTTTTTTTTACTTTTCTCTCCAAACTTGTTTTTCCATTTTTCTTCCAGCCTCTTGTAGTTCATTTTCATATATTAGTTTTTATTACTTTGTAAAGGCATTCAGATTTCTTTTTGTTCTAATTTATATTTTTTCAGAAATTAGATTTTAATCTTGATATTTTTGAGTTTTGTTTAATGCCTACCTATTATAAATTAGAGATTTATATGCCTTACTTGTCAATGGGAAATGTTATACCACTATTAAGATTAAAAAGCATAGTAATGAATATTTTTACAGCTGTATTTGTTGTTCCTCCAGACCAATATCTAAGCTTCAATCCAAAGCTCAGTTTGATTTTAGAAATATTTCACATGTTCTCATACTTCCTTATCCAAACTTTCTGAAGAGTTTCTATGCTTTTCATGTTCTCTGTCTCTGAACTGTACTTTTATAACATTAATGTCCTTAGAGTTGTAGTGTTGGACTAGTTTTCTGGAATCTCATGGTCTTTTTAAACCTTCTTTTGATTCCATACTGTTAGCTTTAGATTTTTCCCAAGTTCATTAAATGGGATCCTTCAGGGAGGTGAAATTGTAGTTCGTGGGAAAATCACAAGACATTATTCAGTCTGTGCTTAAGTATGCGACATGGGCCGGCATTTTGGTGAGGACAAATGAAATATCTCTTAGCTTTAAGGTAAAAACTCACCTCATTCTCTTGATATTCCAGTAAATACCAAGCTACAAACAACCAGACACCACAAGGAAATGTAGATATTGTACTACACTATGAGAAAAGTTCAAAGATGGGCTATTGTCTTTAATTTACATGAAGATTTATGTAAGAGAAATGTATCTGGAGGAGATGGACATCCTCCAAAGAGTGTGTCTTCTACCTAAGAATACCGTTTGCCATTGACAGTAAATAGCAACTTTGACCTAGTTGTGTGTGGCCCAACATGAAACAGAGAATTAGTAATTATCTGTAAATCTGGATTGTCATCTGGATCATTTGTGGTATCAGTCTATATTTTATTCTCCTGCCACTGGGGCATGACCCTTGTGCAGGTGACAGGATTTGCATTTTTGTTAAGCTTGTGACTTCTAAGAAATCCCCTTTTTTACAAAGGGAAAATTTAAGGTCTCCCATATTGTCTTATATGCTGAATACTGCTCCTTGAGTTTAGACTGCCAATTTTGGCCTAATGGTTTTATCTTCCAGAGATCTCAAAAGCAAATAATTCTGCTGCCATTTTTCTTAAATGCCTTTCAAATATTTGGTTGGAAACAGAAGACTGCTCCTATCTTACTCATCTGGGTAAAACTCATTTACTGTTTTTCCTTTTAAACTGTTAGCTCAAGTGACCTTACACACGAGTCCCAGCTGTGCATTAGCATTGCTTGGGGATGTGTTTGTATCTTTTGTCTAAAAATACCCAGCCGGTAGGATTCATGATCCATGAAAGCTAATTGAAACAATTTCTCTTCAAGTTTTGGCAAGCAAAGCATGCATTATAAGCATTAATATCTATAAATTGAATTGTTAATGAATCTAGACACTAATAATGAATGCAATTTTGCAGGCTTAACTAGAAACACTAAAATTATCAGGATCTGGAGCAGAATTTTCAATCATTTTTGCTTATTAAATAGCAAAGCTATGCTTTTAATAAGCTAATCATTTTTATTTGACCCCATAGGAATAGCTCAGTTGATTAGAAACAGGTTTCCTAGTGCAAAACAATGTTGTTTTTCTCTTACTGTTTTAACCACCAAAGCACTGAAATTTTAAGACAGATATTTCATCTCATACTCTGTGTCTTTTAATCACATTTGTACCTGTACGCAATGTTTCCAGAGATATTTACTTATTCCATTTCTCCTCTATTATGCTGTATCTCTCATTCATATATATGTATATAAAGATAGATAGATACTGAAGTTTTTAAAATAATGTCACAATCATTTTTAAAATGGCCTCAATAGGCCGGGTGCGGTGGCTCACACTTGTAATCCCAGTACTTTGGGAGGCCAAGACCAACGGATCACCTGAGGTCAGGAGTTCAAGACCAGCCTGGCCAACATGGTGAAACACCATCTCTACTAAAAATACAAAAAAATTAGCCAGGTGTGTGGCTAATCCCAGCTACTTGGGAGGCTGAGTCATGAGAATTGCTTAAACCCAGGAGGCAGATGTTGCAGTAAGCTGAGATTGCACCACTGCACTCCAGCCTGGGCAACAGAGTGAGACTCTGTCTCAAAAAAATAAAAAATGAAAAATAAATGGTCTTATTTCACATGTAACATTTTTAAAATTACATCATCAAGGTAATACAGTTTTGAGCTTTATGGTTGCCTTTCTGACTCCATTATTTTCTGAGACTTAGGAAAGGATATATATTTCCATTTGAATATCATCTTCTAAAATTTTTGCATAACACTAGTTTATAGAGCAGCAACATTCCAACATTAAACAACAATGGAATGTTTTCTCCCTAGTGCTTGAGTGACTTTGAGATCCTAAGCCATGCACTTAGAGGCACACTTAGTGCATAGTAGCTGTGCACCAAATAGTTGCCAAGTTGCCTGAGAGAGTTAATGCACCTTTCTGTGTCCTTTCTCTTACTACCCAGGAATGACTTAAGCACTAGGGAGAATGAAACAGTAATAACTGGGAATATGTGGCGTCTCTGTATATATTCTCATGGAGGTGCCTGAAATTGGAATTCAAAGTACCTTATCTGATTGCATCTTTCCCAACAAATCTTAAGGATAGTGACAATTATCTGGACTTCAACTATGGGAAACTAAAATGCTGAAGTCTAGAAGTTGAGTCTGATAGTAAGTATGGGTTTTTGCTTTGAAGGTTATGGGTTGGAACTTTCATGGAAGGGTAAAAGGAAAGGGTTGTTAGGATTCTTTGGTATTGTTTATTTTTCTTCAATATTGTTGCATATTTCTTTTGACTACCAGGCTGGAGAATCTGTAATTCATTTAAGGGAATGAATTCAGGAATTCATACTCATGCAGAATTCCTTAGGTATATAGAGTATATTCATTGCATTACCATTTATATATACCACTTTCAGGATTTGTCAACCAGCATAGATGTGATAATTATAGACATGCGCATTTGTTTCTGATAGCTATTCACTTTACTGAACTGAAGCTTCTACTTTGATTCTCTTATAAATGGCTTCATCAAAATGGCAACTGAATGCTCTTAGAGCATTTTGTACTGCATTTCTCAAAATGACTGAATAGGAAAAGCTGCCTCTTTCCCCAAAACCTTCAGAGAACACTCATTTCTTACATATTAAGCTTTTACTACTTTCTGAGATTTTCAATCAAGATTTTAAAGTGTTTTTAAATTGAATTTAGTCTTTTTTTTTTACCCTGCTATTAATAAAATGTGTGTTGATGAGTTGACTTTTTAAAAAAAATCTATAAATCTGATGAAATGAGTCCTTATATTACAGTCTTCCCTGGATTTAACTGCCTACTTTTATTGCAAGGATATGTAATTTTTTTTCAAGAGACAGGATCTTGCTCTGTTGCCCTAACTGTAGTGCAGTGGTGCAATCATAGTTCACTGTAACCTCAGTCTCCTGGGCTCAAGCCATCTGCCTGTCTCAGCCTCCCATGTTGCTGGGATAACAAGTATGAGCCACTATGCCCAGCCCAAGGATATCTAATAATCTAAGTTCTGTCATCAAAAAATATCACCAGAATTGCCTAAGTCACTTGGCAATCATTTTACATGACTTTTTGAAGTACAGAAATAATATATGCTTCTGAATAAGCAAGAGGTTTTTGTTTTTTATTTGCCATTATCTGATCAATTTCATGAAAGTTAATTCCATAGGAAAGTCTTATTAATAGCCTGCCTCAGTCTCCCAAAATGCTGGGACTACAGGCATGAGCCACCAAGCCCACTGCAAAAACCCAGTTCTACAAAAATAAAAAAAAAAATTAGCCCTGCTGGGTGATGCTCCTATAGTCCTGGCTATTCTGCAGGCTGAAGCAGGAAGATCACTTGAGCCTAGGTGTTTAAGGCTACAGTGAGCTACAATTGAGCCACTGCTGTACATCAACCTGGGTGATAGGGTGAAACCTTGTCTCTTAAAAAATAAATACATAAAAAGCAATCGATCAAACATGAATATAAGAACAATTCTTACCGGGTGAAGAGGCTCATGCCTGTTATCCCAGCACTCTGGGAGGCCGAGGCAGGAGGATCACTTGAGCACAGGAGTTCCAGTCCAGCCCTGACAACATAGCAAGACCCTGTATCTACAAAAAATTAAAATATTGGCCTGGCACGACTGGCTCAGGCCTGTAATACCATCACTTTGGGAGGCCGAAACTGGCGGATCACAAGGTCAGGAGATTGAGACCATCCTGGCTAACACGGTGAAACCCCATCTCTACTAAAAATACAAAAAATTAGCCAGGCATGGTTGTGGGCACCTGTAGTCCCAGCTACTGGAGAGGTTGGAGCAGGAGAATGGCCTGAACCTGGGAGGCGGAGCTTGCAGTGAGCCGAGATCGCGCCACTGCCCTCCAGCCTGGGCGACAGAGCGAGACTCCATCTCAAAATAAATAAATAAATAAACAAACAAACAAATATTGGCCAGGCGCAGTGGCTCACACTTGTAATCCCAGCACTTTGAATGGCCAAGGTGTGTGGATCACCTAGGTCAGGAGTTCGAGACCAGCCTGGCCAACATGATAAAACCCTGTCTCTATTAAAAATACAAAAATTAGCCAGGCATGGTGATGGCTGCCTGTAATCCCAGCTACTCAGGAAGCTGAGACAGGATAATGGCTTGGACCCAGGAGGCAGAGGTTGCAGTGAGCTGAGATCCTGCCACTGCACTCCAGCCTGGGCCACAAGAGCAAAACTCCATCTCAAAACAACAACAGATTAGCTGGGCGTGATGGCACATGTTTGTAGTCCCAGCTACTTGGAAGTGGCTGAGGTGGGAGGTTGGCTTGAGCCTGGAAGGTTGAGGCTACAGTGAATCGTGATTGTGCCAGTGCTCTCCATCCTGGGCAACAAAATGAGACCCTGTCTCAAAAAAACAAAACCCAAAAGAACAGTTCTTATTGCAAACTTAATTCTTGACCATCATCTTAAAATATTCCTTTCGTTAAAATAACAATATTTAAGCCTCGTTAGTTTTAAAAGTCTATTCTGTAATTCTCACTGTAAAACTGCAACAACAGGAATGATTTTATGCCAACTCCCAAGCTAATACCTAAAAGTCATATGATGAGACATAACCAAGAATCAGAATTACTCTCTTTAAATCTGCCCTATGCTTCTTACAGTATCTTCCTACACTTGTGTAAGACAAGAGATCAATGGAAGCGTTCACATTGATGAGGAAACCCAGCCATCCAAACACATACTAAGATGGCTAAATTATGGGTCTTTGAAATTATGGTTACTTGTTAATATCATCTATTCTTACCAGTTAACTTAGAAGTGCCTTGAGAGCATTATGTTTCTTGTGTCACCTTTTTTCTGTCATCATGACCACCCATTAGCCTCTTTTGCGTTATGTTGCAGGATTTTAATGTGGGTTCTAAGACTATATCAGTTACAACTTCATCTTAACTACTGTGGATTAATGTAATATTTTATTATTAAACAAGTAGTTCAGCACTAATTAGCTACTTGAGAAAGTCATCAAGGACCCAATTTCTCTCTTACAGCTTCCTGTTTTTCTATCTTTAATGTGTAACTTTTGTTCTTCTAGCCAAAAAAATGGTTGCTCCAACTGCAGCCATTACATCCACATCTCAGGTAATAAGGAGGGAAAAATAACAAAGACAAAAGGCAAAAATCTTCTTGTTAAGCTATATGTTTACTAGGAAAGAGAAACTCTCCTCAAGGACTTTCATTTATTTCTCATTAACTAAAATACTGTTACCTGGTCATCTTTGTGAGGGAATATGAGATGGCAAAATTAAAAATATATATATTTTTTACGTGTTTTTTTAGTAGCCAATACATTCTTAAGCTTAAAATATCAGAGTGTAAAAGAGTTTATGATCTCACTTTTGTATCCACATCCCTCTCATTCTGTATCTTGCCCTACCCACCCTCCTCACAACAAATTACCACTGGTATTAATCTCTTTTTTAATCCTTCTAGAGATTTAAAAATGTATATGCATGCAGATCAAATATGTATTTTTCCCCCCTACTTTTTTTTTTTTTTTTTTTTTTAACATAAATGGTATATACAGTGAGTATCTTTAACTGGGCACAGAGCAGCCTCAACCAGAACAAACCGAACAAGAGCTTGTTTTCTGTGTTTTTTTGTTGTTGTTATTGTTGTTATTGTTGTTCTTACTGTTTTTTTTGAGATGGAGTTTTGCCCTTGTTGCCCAGGCTGAAGTACAATGGCGCAATCTTGGCTCACTGCAGCCCCTCTTGGGTTCAAGTGATTCTCCTGCCTCAGCCTCCCAAGTAGCTGGTATTACAGGCATGCGCCACCATGCCCTGCTAATTGTGTATTTTCAGTAGAGACAGGGTTTGACCATGTTGGTCAGGCTGGACTTGAACTCCCAACCTCGGGTGATCCACCCCCTGCAGCCTCCCAAAGTGCTGGGATTACAGATGTGAGCCACCGCCCCCAGACTTTTTTTCCTTTTTAAACAGGATCTCACTCTGTTGCCCAGGCTTGGGTGCAGTGGCAGGATCTCAATTCACTGCAACCTCTGCCTCCTGGTCTCAAGCAATCCTGCTGAATAGCTGATACCACAGGCATGCACCACCACTCCAGGCTAATTTTTTACTTTTTTTGTAAAGATGAGGTCTCACTATGTTGCCCAGGCTTGTCTTGAACTTCTGGGCTCAAGCGATCCTACCACCTTGACCTCCCAAAGTGCTGGGATTATAGGTGTGAGCCATCATAGCTGGCAAGAGATTTTTAATAAGGAGGAAAGGAGGCTGAATATTGGGAAGACAACTAATAATATCTGTCTGTCATGGACTGTTTTGTTTTTGGTTTTGTTTTGGTTTGACTTTAGTCCAGTTGTATCCAGACAGCAGTGAAACCATTGATTCTACTTAGCAATTGACAAAAGCTTAATGTTCTTTAAAACAGATACCTGTGAGTTCTATGTAACACAGTGCCTTGTATAGAGAAACAGATCAATAAGTGTACAAAATGGAGCCCATTTTGTACATACAAAATGGAGTCCCTTCCCCCTTAACTGCTCATCTTCAACTCAATTAATGAAACTACTGTTTGATAAGTTATTCGGACAGAAATTAAGAGGCTATTCTTGATTCCAATCACTTCAGCCTCCAGATGCTTCTCCTTTTCTCATACAACACATCTCTTCAATCTGCAAGTCCTATTGGCTCTACTTTCAAAAGATATCCTCAGCAGCTCACGCGGCTCCACCACTACCTCAGTCCTGGGCCTGGTTGTCATACTCACTTGCCCATACTCTTGCAGTAGCTCCTTTACTTATCTCCCTACTTCCCTTGTTGCCCCCTACAGTCAATCTAACAAACAAAATGACCTTAAAAACATATCATTTCCCTACATAAGACCCTCAAAGGCTCCCAACTGTAATTAGAATAAAACCCAAAGACCCCACTGTGGCCCATGAGGCCCTTGGTAATCAGATGTTTGTCTGCTTCTTCATCTCTTACTACTATAGGCGCTCTTTCTGTTTTTGAACAGCAAGCTTGTTCCTGCCCTAGTGTCATTACATTTTCAGTTCTCTTTGCCTAGAATGGCCTCCCATATGCATATAAGACCCTGTATTCAGAATTCAGCTTATTTGATACCCCCTCATGGCAACTTTTTAAAAAAATCACCTATACAACTCTTCCTGTTTATACTTTATCGTTTTCTATTTCATCACTGTTTTTTCCTTATAACACTCATAACTAATGATGATTATGTGTATACTTGTTAATTTCTGTCTTTCCTCACTAAAATGTAAGTTCTGTGAGTATGAGGACTTTGGTGTTTTTCTTTAAATTATTCAACAAATGTTTACTGAACACTTGGTATGTGCCAAATGCTAGTCTTGGTGCAGGAGTGATAACAATAAACAAAAGAAGCAAAAACAACTTTGGAGCTTTTATTTGTGTGTGGATGTATGTATGTTGAGGGATAGAAAATAAAGTTGTAAAATACATAGTATCTTTTTTTTAAATTTTTTTTTATACTTTAAGTTCTAGGGTACATGTGCACAAGGTGAAGATTTGTTACCTATGTATACATTTGCCATGGTGGTGTGCTGCACCCATTAACTCGTCATTTACATCAGGTATATCTCCTAATGCTATCCCTCCCCTCTTCCCCCACCCCATGAGAGGCCCCGGTGTGTGATGTTCCCCTTCCTGTGTCCTAGTGTTCTCATTGTTCAGTTCCCACCTATGAGTGAGAACATGCAGTGTTTGGTTTTCTGTTCTTGCAATAGTTTGCTGAGAATGATGGTTTCCAGCTACATCCATGTACCTATAAAGGACATGAACTCATCCTTTTTTATGACTGCATAGTATTCCATGGTGTATATGTGCCACATGTGCTTTGAAGAAAAATAAGCCAGGAAAGAGGGTGAGGACTGTCTGGATGTTGGTGGTTTTCAGTTTCTAATTGCTGTTTTCACAGTAGTGCTGTATAACAAACTGCCTAAATATCAATGACTTACAAACACCAGACATGTATGTTGGTGGATCTCCTAGGGTTCTATATGTATACCAGGCTAGATAGGACTCCAGGGTATGGCTCAGGTTCAGGTGTTCTCCACATGTCTCCCATTCTTCTGGCACCAGTGGAATGCCGAATTATGTTATTTTTCCATGGCCAAATGCAGGAGTGCAAGAGAGCAAGCCTAGCAGTGCAAACCATTTCAAGTCTCTACTTGAATCATGTCTGCTAACTTTCCAGCGACCAAACAAATTGTATTGTCAAGGCTGAAGTCTAGAGGCTAGGACATACATTTGGCCACCTTGACACCAGAAATGTAGATATGTGATAATACCACAGAGGAGTGAAACATGGAGACTGATAATGTAATCCAGTTTAAGGTCAGGGGAGTCCTTACTGTCATTTGAGTAAAGTGGGAGGTGAAGGAGGGAATCATCTGGATATCTGGGGACAGAGTGGTCCAGGCAGAGATTACAGCAAACACACTGTTTTGGGGGGATGTTTATGTCATAAAAGAGTCATTAGTTTTGGTTCTGAGTTCCCTGATAGAAACCATTAGTTAAAAAGAAGAGGCTGGGTACAGTGGCTCATACCTGTAATCCTAGCACCTTGGGAGGCCATGGCAGGCAGATCATCTGAGGTCAGGAGTTAGAGAGCAGCCTGGCCAACATGGTGAAACCCTGTCTCTACTAAAAATCCAAAAAAAATTAGCCAGGCATGGTGGTGCATGCCTGTAATCCCAGCTACTCAGGATGCTGAGTCAGGAGAATCACTTGAACCCGGGAGGTGGAGATTGCAGTGAGCCGAGATCGTGCCACTGCATTCTAGCCTGGGCGACAGAGCGAGACTCTGTCTTTAAAAAAAAAAAAAAAAAAAGCTAGCCATGGTAGCGGGTGCCTGTTATCCCAGCTACTCGGGAAGCTGAGGCAGGAGAATTGCTTGAACCCGGGAGGCGGAGGTTGCAGTGAGCTGAGATTGCACCACTGCACTCCATCCTGGGCGGCAGAACAGGATTCCATCTCAAAAACAAAAAAAGAAGAAGAAAAAGGACAAAGAGTTTCATACTGCCAGGAATATTTACTGTTTGTCCCAGCTAAAACCTGATCACAATATATTTGAAAGGATTTACTTTTAGAGCACTATGGTCAGAAGTTGGCTTAATTGGAAGTTGTTACTCAGGCTACAGATAATTTTTAAGGTCCTCTCTGTTCTTTCTCAACTGGATCCTGCTTCTCCCATGGTACCATCTAAGTCGACTGAAAACTCTTCTCAAACCCCTGCTAAGTATGTGCTCCACCACCTCTACTCTGTCCACTTCCTTCTTGTGGAACTTCACTGTCTTCTTTGGGAAACTTCAAATTTCCCCAGACTGGTTCCTTAAGACCTCTTCTTTTCATTTGCTTCTGCTTCTCCGCTCTCCTTTTGCCAGCTTTGTTCTTTCATTCAGTTCCCTTGAGTTGTTGGTATTGTCCTATTTCAAATCCCTACCTCTTTTAGTGCACAGTTACGTTTAAGTTTTACTTAGGTTGACCAATGTAGCTATAGTTTAATTTTCCTTTCCAATGCTATATGATGTATTTATTCTACTGTTAATTAAAAATTAGGCTCTTGCTACAAATTGTTTTTTCTTGCTACAAATAATGCTGATAAAATGCTTTTTGTATGTATATCTGATGCACACACACATCTAGTCTATGTTTATGTGGGAGTGGACTTACTAGGCCAGAGACTGCGTGCATCTTCAGCTTTATTAGAAATGCCAATTTTTTTTTCCCAAAGTGCTTATACTGGTTTTCACTTTCACTAATTGATATGCATGAATTCCTCTCATTCTGACAATATCTATATTTGTTGGGATTTAAAAAAAATTTGTTGACCTCGTGGTTCTGAAATGGTATCTTTTGATTTCAATTTGCAGTTACCTCATTAATAATAATGATTAAATGTGTTTTTTCTTTTTTTTTTTTTTCTTTTGGATGAAGTCTTTCTCTGTTGCCTCCCAAGTTCAAGCAATTCTCCTGCCTCAGCCTGCTGAGTAGCTGGGATTACAGGCACAAGCCATCATGCCCCAGTAATTTTTGTATTTTTAGTAGAGATAGGGTTTCACCGTGTTGGCCAGGCTGATCTCGAACTCCTGACTGTGATCCTCCTGCTTCGGCCTCCCAAAATGCTGGGATTACAGGTGTGAGCCACAGCATCAACTATATTGAATGTCTTTTCAAATGTTTATGGCCACTTGTGTTTTCTCTTCTCTGAACAGCTTTTTAACAGTTTTTCTATTCATTTTTCATTTGTTATTAAATTATGGTAGTCATTTAAATATTCTGGGTGAGAATCCTTTGTTGAGTGTGTGTGTGTGTGTGTAAAACATCTCTTAATTTGTGACTTTAAATTTTTGTGCTTTGTGATGAATAAAAGTTCTTGATTTTAATGTAGTCCAATTTATTAATCTTTTTAAATAGTTAATGCTTTCAGTCTTTTGTGTAAGAAATTCTTTCCTGCTGTCATATTATAAAAATTCTGTTATAAATTGTCTTTTAGTGTTTTTACAGTAGAAAAATAGTACAGTTCGTCTCTCACATTTAGGAATGTACTCCACCTGGCAGTGATTTGGTGTGAAAGAGTTCTCTTGTTTCTCAGTTGCTGTGCTACTACCACTGTGTCTTTATCTTAGTTCAGTAAATGTTGGTGGACTGGGCGCAGTGGCTCATGCCTGTAATCCCAACACTTCGGGAGGCCAAGGCAGGCAGATCACAAGGTCAGGAGATTGAGACCATCCTGGCCAACATGGTGAAACCCCAGCTCTACTAAAATACAAAAAATTAGCTGGGCGTGGTGGTGCGCACCTGTATTCCCAGCTACTCAGGAGACTAAGGGAATTGCTCGAACCCAGGAGCCGAAGGTTGTAGTGAGCCAAGATGGTGCCACTTAACTCCAGCCTGGTGATACAACAAGACTCGTCTCAAAAAAATAAATAAATAAAAGTGTTGGTGTTTGGAAGAGGAGTTTTGATAGGGCAGATACCTTCAGTTTGTCCTTCTTCGTGAGTATATTGGCCATTCCTTGCTCTTTGCTTTTTCATGTACATTTTATGGTCATTTGTCATGTCCAAGACAAAGGCTTTTAAAATGTAGAGCCTTTAGGCTGGGCGCGGTGGCTCACAACTATAATCCCAACACTTTGGGAGGCCGAGGGGCACTGATCACCTGAGGTCGGGAGCTCAAGACCAGCCTGACCAACATGGAGAAACCCCATCTCTGCTAAAAATACAAAATTAGCTGGTGTGGTGGCGCATGCCTGTAATCACATCTACTCAGGTGGCTGAGGCAGGAGAATCACTTGAACCCCGGAGGCGAAGGTTGCAGTGAGCCAAGATCGTGCCATTGCACTCCAGCCTGGGCAACAAGAGTGAAAGTCGGTCTCAAAAAAAAGAAAAAGCCTTTTTATCATAAACATGCACTTATATATTTCCATTTATTTATATCTTTTCTATTGTCTTTTAATAAAGTTTTATAATTTTTAATTCTTTTGTATATTTATTGCTGCATATACTTTTTTGTTACTTAAATGCTATTTTATTATGAAATATTTTAAATATACAGATAAAAGTAGAGAATAGCATAGTAGACACCTATGTGCCTAGTCCAAGCTTTATAAAATATTAGCACTGTGCATTATTCCCTGTTGCTGTTCCTTCTCCTCCAATTACACATTAGAAATACAATTATTGTTCCCATTGTGTACCTCTCCTATTTCATTGTCCTCTCTCCCTCCTTCCCTAGTTGTGTTTCATGACAAATTTTCATTCTTTTTTTTTTTTTGAGACAGGTTCTCACTCGGTCACACCGTGTGGAGTGCAGTGGCGTGATCTCTGATCACTGCAACCTTCATCTTAGCCTCCTGAGTAGCTGGGACTACAGGTGTGCACTACCATACCCAGCTAGTTTTTGTATATTTTTTTGTAGAGATAGGGTCTCACCGTATTGCCCAGGCTGATCTCAAACTCCAGGGCTCAAGTGATCCTCCTGCCTTGGCCTCCCAAAGTGCTGAGATTACTGGCATGAGCCACCTTGCCTGGCCAGAATTTTCATTCTTACACATGTTTTTATATTTCTACTATAAGTGTATTTATCTGCAAGCAATATAAAACTTGTATGTTTTATAATGCGAATGGAATGATGTCCTTTATTAAAGCAGTAGCTTTTTTGTATCAGGAGAAAGTAGTCTTTCAGGAAAACCTTTTTACCTATACTACTGGTGACTTATTTTTCTCCCGGTTTCTCACTGAAATATTCCACCTTTGGAATTTGGATTCTCACTGAAATATTCCACCTTTGGAATTTGGAACTCATGCTATTTTTATTTTCGAGAAAGAAAATAGATTTTCTTTTTCCCTACAGAGGGGAAGGTATAAAATTTTCAAGTGGAGGAGTATACCTGAACCTAATCATGAATGTGATTTTATATAAGTAATATGTAAGGTAAGTATTTTAACTGTATGTTAATGAGATAAAATTTTGCTACCATTGATTTTAGGCATTTTTACCTTTTGCTTCATTGACCCACGATGCTATTTCTTATGCACGTAGGCAAAATAAATAAATGATAAACAGCAAACAAATAAAAGGTAATCTAAATTATATATAATATATTTCAAATCCCCCAAACCAAGATCATTCTATTTTTATATATAACATTTCTGTTTAACTTTTGCAGCGAATATAGAGTAGAAAAAAATAGTTACTTTTTTTGTTGGATAGTTAGTGATGACTGGAAGTAAATTTGAAGAATTTTCTTGATTGATTTACAAGTCTGATTTGGCTTTTCCCTAGTTGTACATTCATTTTTTGCTAAAGTTTAAATGTGTTGAAGTGCTTTTTGCCTAGTTAAGCTGTATATCAGATCATGTCTGTGTTTCAAGAAATGATACATGGGCCAGGCATGGTGGCTCATACCTATAAGCAAGGCTGAGGTGGGAAGATTGCTTGAGTCCAAGAGTTTGAGTCTGCGGTGAGCCATGATTGCGCCAGTACACCCTAGCCTAGACGACAGAGTGAAACCGTATCTCTTAACCAGCCGTGGTGGCACACGCCTATAGTCCTAGGTGGCACATGCCACTGCACTCCAGCCTAGGTGACAGAGCAAGACCCTGTCTCAAAAAAAAAGAAAAGAAGAAAAAGAGGTGACACAGGTATACATATTTGCCTTTGTTACCTACTACTGTAATGCTTATTGACATGGTTAAAGGAACCTATTATTACCTTGCCTGAAAAGAGTGTAATAATTTCCCCATGGGTTAAAGAAAACAATGGAGATTTAAATGGAGTACTTCATGGAAAACTTAAGAATTCTGAAGATAAATTCCAAATACTAAGACTTCTGTCACATCACTTTTCAGTATTAGTGGTACTGTTTTAATAATTTAATTGGAAAGGATTATTTTGTGGGTAATTTTAATAAAACTAGGTGCATTATACAAAGATGAATTGAAATAAGAAGTGACTTTTGGTAGCCTTTTATAAAATATGCTGCCCCAAGATTGATAATATTTAAATTTTTATTTATTAAAATAGGAAAGATACTTAAACCACAAAAAACAAAAGTTATTATTTCAGAAGAAGATAACAAAATCAGAGAGGAGAAAATATTGTAATATCAAATATCAAATCTGGCTGTTTGGAGACCTATAAACAACATCACACTCTCTCCATAGTTCTGCATATAGTAGGTAACTTTAATTTTTAAATCTGGAGAATTTAAACATTTTATCCAAAGGAAAGGTAAATATTTTGATTTTACTTCCTGATGATTGCTTTTATCCAGGTTCTTGATACTGAAAATACCGTAACAGCAAATTCTGACTGATGGCTTTTGTGACACCCCTATGTATATTTGTTCACGCAGTAGTTACTGCACAATCACTTTTTTCTCCATCTTGGATTGAGAGCAAAGGACACATGGTAGCTTGGCTAGGTAGGATCTGCAGGCTCAAAGAAAGATTCATGAATTTGGGCTGCTATAGCAGTAAATGGGAAATCCTATGAGCTTGTCCATCTGTACCTTTTTAATCCCCTTGGGTGTATATTTAGCTAAGGACTCCTGCCATGGTTGCTTTAGACACACTGTAAGGGAAACAGAAAAAGGCCACAGAAACTTTTGTTTCTCAGCTATCTTATCTAGATAAACAATGACCTGCTGCCTCAAAGGAGGCTGCTTATTCAGAAAGTCAAACTGTCTAAATAACCAGTCTAGCCCTTCTGACTCCAGTCCTTTTTGCTTTTGTTTTTCCCATTTCTCCCCTTTCCTTATGATATTTATTACCCTTTTTTAAATTTGAGATATTTTTAAAAATAAAAATGTTTACACAGTATTAAATTCTACAGGGCAAAATGGTACCCAGTGAAATATAATACCACCTATATATAGAAGACAAATAGGTCTTCTTTCTGGAAGCAGCCACTATTACCCGTTTCTGCTGTGTATTTCTAGAGATGTTTTATGCATATGTGAGTATGTAAAAATAAATGCATGCACATATTCTGTAAAAAACACACACCAGAAAAATAAAAAGCACACACCTACACGTATGGTAGTATTCTTTACATATCGTTCTGCATCTTGCTGTTGTAGCTTGATCACAGATCGTGCCACATTAGTGCCTATAAAGCTGCCATTTTTTAAAAAACTGAAGCATTGCATTCTGTTGTATAGATGTCTGTCTAACAAGTTTCTTCATTTTTGTCACCTAAGTCTTTTTCATTTTCTTGGTTATAAATTCATATCTCATATATGTCACTGTCAAGTAGTGATTTTATACCTGTATAGGTGTATCTAGGAACTGTAGATTAAAATGTATGTACATTTTATTGGTTTTCTCTGTAATTTCTGTTTTTCTGTTTCAATAATTTTCACTCACATATTTTCTTTCCTGTGCTTTCTTAGACTTAAATTTGTACTTTTTAAAACTTAGATGATTGAGTTTAAACTTTTCCCCCAATATAAACATTAAGAGCTATAGATTTTCCTTCAAATACTGTTTTAGCTGCACCCTTAATTTTTGATATGTTGTATGTTTATTATTCAATTCATAGCATTTTATACTTTCCTTGTGGTTTCTTATTTGTCCTGTATGTTATTAAGAAGCATATTACTTTAATTACAAATACTTGGGGCTTTTCTAGATATCTTTTTGTAATTGATTTCTAATTTGATTCTGTTTTGGTCACAATACAAACACCGTATGAGCTCACCTTTTAAAGTTTTTTGAGACTTTAAAAAATTTATTGAGATGCAGTAGAAGAATTAGTGAATGTTTTTTCTGCACTTGAATGTATGTTCTGCAGTTTCTGGATTTACTCTTCTAGAACTTAATTAGGTCAAGTTGATTGTTGAGGTTTCTATTCCCTCCCTCCCCCGCTTCCTCCCTGCCTCCCTTCCTTCCTTCCATCCTTCCATCCATTCATCCATCCATCCATTCATCCATCCATCCATCCTTTTTTTGTTTTTACTTATTCATCTTACATAACTGAGACTTTGTACCCTTTGATCTACATACTCTTATTTATTCTAATTTCCTCTTCCCTGCCCTACCCCCCTTCCTTGGTAATCACCCGTTTACTTTTTGTTTCTATGTATTATATATATGTATATTCCAAATTCTACATATAAATGAGATCATGTAGTATTTTTCTTTCTGTGTCTGGCTTATTTCACTTAATATAATATCCTCTGCGTTCATCCCCATGTTGTCATAAATGCAGGATCTCCTTTTTCAAGACTGAATAATATTTCATTGTGTATGTATATATGTATACCACAATTCTTTATCCATTCATTCATCAGTGGACACTCCAGCTGTTTCCATCTCTTGCCTGTTGTGCATAAAGTTGCAGTGAGTGTAGGAGTGCAGATATCTTTACAAGGTGGTGATTTCATTTCCTTTGGGTATCCTTCAAATTAAATTAACTATATCACATATGTCTTTACATTCCTGTCATTCTTTGTGTTTTTGTTATCATACATTTTGCTTTGATTTCTACCATAAAACAACTTTACAATGTTTAAAAAAATTAAGGTATGAAAAAAATACATTCTATATTTACCCACACATTTTTCACTTCCAATGCTCTTCATTCCTTGTAGAGATGTGAGTTTACATCTGGTATTTTAGTTCAGCTTGAAAAACTTCCTTTAACATTTTCTGTAGTGCAGGTCTAACAGCAAATTCTCTGAGCTTTAGTTTGTCTGGGATTTGAAATTCCTAGAAAAATATCTTGATCAAACTACAGATTTTAGGTGACATTATTGTTCTTACATAAAGTAACCAGTTTCCTTGCTTTTTTTAAACCCCTTTTTCTCCCAACTTTCCTTGAAGTCAAATGCTTCATTTCCAAAGTACAAGACGACTGAAACCATTAATCAGTTGAAACCAGTTTGGAAACTAAGGGTTTCAGTAACTCTTTCCAGATGACTTCCTTTCACTGCCTGTCTCCTCTTTTCATTGTGCCAGTTGTTAAGGAATACCAGTTTATGTGACATTTTATGTAGGTATTCTGTTTACAAAACCTCTAATTTTATTACCTGTGAAGATTTGGTATGGTAGTCTCAGCTAACTCATTGCACTAGAGGCCTTTCTTAGAAGAAACAACACTAGAGTGTTGATAAGACACTGCGAGACTAATAGAAGGGTATTTTTTAACTTCTTGAACATTGTCTGCAGTGATTAAAAGTTCTGGGGTTTTTTTGTTGTTTTTTTTTTTTTTCAAGAGCAGTTGAGGCCATAAAGAAAAGGAAAGTGAAGGGTTTTAAAGTTACACAATATTCATTTCCCTATTTTATAACTTAAGATCTTATCCCTCTCAGTATCAAGATAAATAACTTTAGCAGGAGCATATACAGACCAGTCTTAATCTCCATTATCCTTAGAGGACTGCTTTTCAGTTGCCAGTCTTTTCTCTCTCCACGGAGAGGTCCATCAGCAAAACCTCTCAGATTTACCTCCAAAATAGATCCCAAACTTGACTACTTCTCCTCACCTCCAGTGCTTCCACTTAGTCCTGAGGTATTTCTTTCTTTCTTTTTTGAGACGGAATGTCGCTCTTGCCGCCCAGGCTGGAGTGCAATTTCGTAATATCAGCTCACTGCAATCTCCACCTCCCAGGTTCAAGCAATTCTCCTGCCTCAGCCTCCCAAGTAGCTGGGATTACAGGCACCTGCCACCATGCCTGGCTAATTTTTGTATTTTTAGTAGAGAGGGGTTTTCACCATGTTGGCCAGGCTGGTCTCGAACTCCTGACCTCAGGTGATCCGCCTACCTCAGCCTCCCAAAGTCCTGGGATTACAAGCATGAGCCACTGTGCCCGGCCACCATTTTTTAAAATTTTAATTCAATTTAATTAATTTAGTGTCAAAGTCTTGCTTTGTCACCTAGACTGGAGTGC
Organism: Mandrillus leucophaeus; assembly: GCF_000951045.1. Classification (NCBI taxonomy): domain Eukaryota; kingdom Metazoa; phylum Chordata; class Mammalia; order Primates; family Cercopithecidae; genus Mandrillus; species Mandrillus leucophaeus. The sequence continues at coordinate 3,171,564 of NW_012101698.1, forward strand.
AGTGGCGCACTGTAGCTTCGAACCCCTAGGCTTAAGTGAACCTCCTGCTTCAGCCTTCTTAGTAGCTGGGACTATAGGTGTGTACCAGCATACCTGGCTAATTTTTTATTTTTTGTAGAGACAGGAAGGATCTCATTACGTTGGCCAGGCTGAGAGTCCTAAGGTCTCTTGGTCTCTTATTTAGACTTCCCTAATAGCCTCTCAACCTGTCTCCCTGCTTCCACTTTACCTCCTAAAGGTCTATTCTTCACACAGAAGCTAGGGTCAGCCTTTTATAATCAAAGTCATATTATGTTAATTCTCTGCTGAAAACCCTCCAGTGTTTTCCCTTTATGTTTAGAATAGCAACATTGGTGCATGCTTGTAGGCCCAGCTACTTGGGAAGCTGAAGTGAGTTGGAAGGATTGCTGAAGCTCAGGAATTGGATGTTGCAATGAGCTATGACCATGCCACTACACTTAAGCCTGGTTGACAGAGACAGACCTCATCTGAAAGAAAAAAAAAAAAAAAAAAAAAAGTGGATTGGTCGTTTCAAAATTACTTCCTTTGCAAAGGTTAAAATAGGCGGTACTTTTTTTTTTTATCATGCTGGCTAACACTAGCCTACTGGAGATTTGGCTATTATCTCTCTCCTGATTTCTTGGAAGGTCAGATAAACAACTTAGTTTTGGCTTAGTGGCATGGAACTTCAACATGAGTAAATCCATTTTGGTTTGGTCTGTTGAGCCTAGTGAAGGAGCTCTGTCCAAAACAATGGACACCTATAAGTTTAATTTAACAACATGTTTACCTGCATTAAGAATATATTATGTGGCCAGGCGCAGTGGCTCACGCCTGTAATCCCAGCACTTTGGGAGGCCAAGGCGGGCAGATCACGAGGTCAAGAGATCGAGACCATCCTGGCCCATCTCTGCTAAAAATATAAAAATTAGCTGGGCGTGGTGGTACGTACCTGTAGTCCCAGCTAATCGGGAGGCTGAGGCAGGAGAATCACCTGAACCTGAGAGGCGGAGGTTGCAGTGAGCCAAGATCACACCACTGCATTCCAGCCTGGTGACAGAGCAAGACTGCATCTCAAAAAAAAAAAAAAAAAAAAGACAATACATTATTTATTTTTTCATTCTGTTTCCACCTTTGTTTTTCCCTCCTTTGTTTCACATTTAATTTACATTCTGTTGTTATTTAACATATTATTTCATTCTGTCTTAAATTCTTTCTGAAACAATTTTGGATATAAATGTGTAAACTTGAAAGTTGTAGCATTACCTACAGAAGTTTAACTGGCAAACAAAACAAGATCAGTTCTTTTTTCTGTAGTCTTTTTTTTTGTTTGGACAAGGTCTCGCTTTGTCACCTAGGAGTGTAGTGGTGTAATCACAGCTCACTGCAGCCTCTACCTCCTGGGTGCAAGGAATGTTCCAGCCTCAGCCACCCAAGTAGCTGAGACTACAAGTACGTGCTACTATGCCTAATTTTTTATTTTTTATTTTTTATTTTTTATTTTTTATTTTTATTGAGACAGAGTCTCACTATTTTGTCCGGGCTGGTCTTGAACTCCTGAGCTCAAGGGATCCTCCCACCTCAGCCTCCCAAAGTGCTAGGATTACAGTTGTGAGCCACTGTGCCTGGCCAATAGTTATTATTTTTAATTCAATAGAAAAAAACCATAGTGACATTAATAAGTTTTAATGTAAAAAGTTATTGAAGATAATTTGACTTTTTAGAGTAGTGAACTTCTGTGTGTTTAACACACTTTTTTTGGAACTTTCATTCCCCATTCATATGTTTCACATACCTCTTTGTCCCATGTGTGTACTTAAGGACTACCTAGCTATTCAAGCTGGATACGGTTCCCCACCCACCTAATCAGAGTTAATTTGTCCAAGAGTGGACATATAATTTATTTGGGCCAATGAGAACCTTCCCTGACAATTTTGCATTTGAGACTGAAAGATTATGCTTAAAGTTATAATATGTGCAACTCTCTAGCTCTAGGCAGCCATGTTTTTCTTTGTGGAAAAAGCCATTCTGCAGTGAGGAAAGATTAAGCTAGCCCATGAAAACAGATGTGATTTTAGAATAAAACCTGCCATAGTCCCAACTGTGTCTTTGTCCACTTTCTTGTCTTTGTATAATACTTTTCAGTAAGGTACTCCAGTGTTGTTTTAGTAAATTCCTCTTTTTGCTAAGCCAGTTCAAGATAGTTTTGGTCACCAGAAGAGTCCTTACTAATAATTATTTATGGGGAAGGTTGGTAGCAGGAAGTACATGTGGGTAAGGAATCCGTATGCTATCCTAAGCTGCCTAAACCTGGGAGCCTGCTCAAATAGTAGCTTTTATTTCTCGAACCAAATTATGAAGATATGCAAGTTGATGAGTAGTTAAGAGTATGTAACAGTTTTTATCGAAGCCATTTTCTCCAAGCTTAGACTGTTTCAGGATTTTCTGTTGTTTAATATTCTCATTTCAATCCAGTGCCTAAGCTTTTATAGGAGGTAATAAAATCAGAGATTATAATGTCAGGCTCTATTTGGTCATTTAGATGAAAGGAAGTCCTTGGAACAGAACAAAGTTGTGTCATGTGACTAAATGTTAGCTAAGTCTCTAGGGACAAAGCTTTTATCACTGGCCGAGTGTAGCAGCAAGAGCTTTCCTCTTCTCTTGCAATCAGCACTTTGTGTTTAATGTTTAAAAATCTTTGGCAAACACAACAGAAGAAAGGTTGTAGATGTTACCTTTAATTGGACTTTAAAAATTAATACAGCATAACAGTGTTCTGGTTTTTGCCCTTTTGCCATTGACCAGATGAAGAGAACCCAGAATACTTTTCTCAGCTCTATCTTTAAAAAGGTAGTGGTATTAAGAAGAAATTATTTGCTCTTAATGGTACTTTGACTAGATGCATTTTTGAGTTTTGTTTTTTTGTATATATAATCTATGTACAATAATATATAATGGTTTTTATATAGGAGAGGGATTACTCAATTAAACATAACAGGTGATCACTAGACCTCATTTCTACTAGTCTCAATTTCTTCAAACAAAGATTCTAGATTCAGGAAAACTGACCAATTTGATTTTTTTTTTTTTTTTTTTTTTAGACAGAATCTCGCTCTTGTCGCCCAGGCTGGAGTGCAATGGGCGCAATCTCAGCTCACTGTAACCTGTGCCT
>NW_012101698.1:3179705-3181724 GCF_000951045.1 Mandrillus leucophaeus
TTCACTGTGTTAGCCAGGATGGTCTCGATCTCCTGACCTCGTGATCCGCCCGTCTCGGCCTCCCAAAGTGTTGAGATTACAGGCCTGAGCCACCGCGCCTGGCTGCCAGTTTTTCTTTATTTCTTTCTATCCTTTTTTTTTTTGAGACCGAGACTCACTCCATCACCCAGGCTGGAGTGCAGTGATGGGATCTCAGCTCACTGCAGCCTCCGCCACCTTCCAGGTTCAAGGGGTTCTCGTGCCTCAGCCTCCTAAGTAGCTGGGATTACAGGCATATACCACACACCCGGATAACTTTTGTATTTTTAGTAGAGTTGAGAGTCTCACCATGTTAGCTGGTCTCAAAACTCCTGACCTCAAGTGATCTACCTGCCTCAGCGTCCCAAAGTGCTAGGATTACAAGCATGAGCCACCACACCCTGCCAGCCAGAGTAATTTTTATCAATGCTACTACTGCACCCTTGGGTTTAAGTCTTCCTTGTGTACTTGTACCACGGAGAATGTTTCTTTCATGTCCCTGGCTCAGTAGTAGACTTTTTTTTCTTGTTGCTTGATGCTTGCTAGTCTGGTAGTGGGTACCAAGGTAGATACGGTATTGTCCTGGTTTGACTTGAGCCTTAGGTAGGCCCTTGTGTACCTGAGGCTTGTGGGTGGGAATTTCTTAGTGATTCTGCTGCTTGCTAGCCCTTAGGAGATCTCTAATGTTATAGATCTAGGATAGTTTGTTGCCTTTCTCTGAGTGGCTTAAGGCTTGTGTTCTGTCAAGGGAAGGATCAGGGTGTTCCTGCAGCAGTGACCACTTGCCTCTTCTGAGCCTATACCATAGAGGGAAGCTTTCTCCAGTCTCCTTCTCTGCCCCGGTCTATCTTGTGAGCACTCGATAAAGGTTCATTTGTATAAATTCCCTATGAATCTGTGGTTCACAGGGTTTTTATATTTTTACAGTAGCCCACATTTGGACTTTAGTAGTTTGTTAAAACTTTAGCTGGATTCCTCTTACTAATTTCTCCTATGTTATTTTAGTGTCCTATCCAAAGTAACTCAGTGCTCAGATCGTATATCTCCTTAGAGGCATTTGTTTCTCCTTAGGTTCCAGGTTGGTTTGTTTCCCTGTGAATTTAGCTCCAGGAAGTCCAAGGAAAGTTATGATTTGTACATTGGTCAGTCTTTTCTTGTTAGTTTGAGAGAGATGTCTTTTTCCTAGCTTTGTACATCCTAAGTGAAAGCTGCTTTAAAAAAAAAAAAAAGACAATTTATTTACTCATTATCTCTGCTTTCTTACTTTTCATTGTATTCTACTCTCTTATAGTGTGGCTTATGACACTCTCAAATCTGCCAGAACGTTAACAATAACCTCCTTGTTTGAAATCTAATGGACCTTTTCAAATTTTATCTAGTCTGCCTCTCTGGTACATGTGACACTGTTAATCATTCCCACCTACCTTTAAATTGATAACACATTATGCTGCTTTTATTTCTTCCTCTTGCTGTTCTTCTTAGTTTTTAATCTTCTATTTTAAAACAGAAAACCAAATAATATGTTACTTATTTCATATTATTGAAGTAATTTAATTTCTGTTAATACAAATCTTAAAAACATAAAAGAATAAAGAAAAAATCACTCATAGTGCTACCATTCAGAGATGACAACTATGAACCTTCTGTCTAAATAACGAATGGTTTTACTAAGTATTTCACATAAAGACATTTTAAAAATCATGCATTTTGGCTGAGCGTGGTGGCTCACACCTGTAATCCCAGCACTTTGGGAGGCTCAGGTGGGCGGATCACCTGAGGTCAGGAGTTCAAGGCCAGCATGGTGAAACCCCATCTCTACTAAAAATACAAAAATTAGCTGGGCGTGGTAGTGGGCACCTGTAATCCCAGCTACTTGGGAGGCTGAGGCAGGAGAATCACTTGAATCCGGGAGACGAAGGTTGCAGTGAGCCAAGTACAGTGACCATTGCACTCCAGCCTGGGCAACAAGAGCAAAACTCCGTCCCAAAAAAAAAAAAAAAA
>NW_012101698.1:3183787-3185108 GCF_000951045.1 Mandrillus leucophaeus
GAATCTCGCTCTTGTCGCCCAGGCTGGAGTGCAATGGGCGCAATCTCAGCTCACTGTAACCTGTGCCTCCCAGGTTCAAGCAATTCTCCTGCCTCAGCCTCCTGAGTAGCTGGGATTACAGGCACTTGCCACCACGCCTGGCTAATTTTTGTATTTTTTTAGTAGAGACAGGGGTTCACCATGTTGGCCAGGCTGGTCTCGAACTCTTGGCCTCAAGTGATCCGCTGGCTTCGGCCTTCCAAAGTGCTGGGATTACAGGCGTGAGCCACTGTGCCCGGCCGCATATTTGATTTTTATCTGCTCTTCTAAGCCCTTGCCACCTTCTTATGGAGGTACGAATGAAACACTAAAACAGACAATAACAACTAGTCTTGATAATCTACAAAGTGAAATGTTAACTTTCCAGTTTTTCAATTAACTAAAATTAACTAAAAGTTAAAACACATATTTCTTCTGTCTTCAGAATTAGGTTGCTGCCACTAGAAAGTAAACTAGGGTCTTGAGAAAAAATGACTTTTGACTTCTTTTTGGGATTAATGTTCCAAACCACTAGTCTATGCTATATGTTCTTTCATTAAGAAAGTTTCTCCACCACTTGGGTGCTCTTATGATTTCCACCAAGACAGAAGAGGCCAGGAAATGAACTTCACTTTTCCCAGGATATCTGCACCAGTATTAGTATTCCTTTGGTGGTACCAGTTCAGTCTGTTCAGAGATCCCCATCTGCTGGTCAAGCCCCCTACACAATAAAAAATAACAGTGCAACAACAAAATACAACATTGGAAAGCTCAGTTGTAATAATACAAATAAAAAACAACCTAGCATAACAACAAATTACATAGCATTTACATTGTATTAGATATTAAATGTAGAGATAAAGTGGATGAGAGGGTGTACATAAGTTACATGCAAAGAGTAAACTATTTTATATAAGGAACTTGGATATCGATGGATTTTGGTATCCTTGAGGGTCCTGGAACCCAGCAGATCCTGAGGGATGAGTGGATTCTACAAGTTCCTTTCTGTTGTTTATAAGCCATCACTCCTCTATTCTTTACTAAAAATAATTTCCAAAGATACAACTAACTTTCAACAATATGACTATTTTTTCATGAGGTCACCTTATACCAATCTCCAAGTTACTCTTTTGTGTTAAATATAAAGCCTCATACTGGGTAGTATTTCTCCCTAATCTCATATCTTGGTATTTTTCTATAATAAATGCCATCACTGGTCCAGTGGAGATGGGCTCCTGGTTGGGGCTACTTTGCCAGTTTTTCTTTCTTTCTTTCTTTCTTTCTTTTTTTTTTTTTTTTTTTT
>NW_012101698.1:3189848-3191889 GCF_000951045.1 Mandrillus leucophaeus
CCTATAATCCCAGCACTTTGGAAGGCCAAGGCAGGCGGATCATTTGAGGTCAGAAGTTAAGAGACCAGCCTGGCTAACATGGTGAAACTCCATCTGTACTAAAAATACAAAACTTAGCCAGGCGTGGTGGCACACACCTTTAATCCCAACTACTTGGGAGGCTGAGGTGGGAGAATCGTCTGGACCCAGGAGGTGGAGGTTGCAGTGAGCCAAGATCACACCACTGCACTCCAGCCTGGCAACAAAATGAGACTAAGTAACAAATAGATAAATAAAAATTTAAAAATACATTATGCATTTCATACTTTCATACCTGGATTTTTTTTCAGTAAAGTTTATTTCACATGACATTTTTCTGAACTATACAACTCTTAAAAATTAAAACACTCATCATGCAAATGTATCACGATTTATTGGAACAGTCGTATAACTGGAATTATAGGTTATTTCTAATTTTTCCTGAGAGAATTTAGTAAAAGTTTTTCTATAGATAAACATTACTTACATATCTCTGATTTTTTTGGTTTTCTCAAAGTGACAGTATTGAGTCAAATGTTGTTATATAGTTTTAAAATGTGCTTTTCTGGTTTTTTAAACTACATAATGGATAGTGGTTGATGGGGTTTTTTTGTAACTGCTTTATTGAGATGTAATTCACAAATTATTCAATTCACCCATTTAGAGTGTAAAATGTAATGGTATTTAGTGTATTCACAGAGTTGGGCAGCCATCACTACAATCAATTTTAGAACATTTTCATTACCTCCAAAAAGAAATGCCCTACCCATATTCACCTCAACCCCCTGCCACCCTCTATCCATAGGCAATTACTAAGTTACTTTCTATCTCTGTGGATTTGCTTATTCTGAACATTTCATATAAATGCGATTATATAATATGTGGTCATTTGTTTGTTTAAACCTACAGATCAATTTTAGAATTGTCATCTTTACTAAATTGAGTCTTACATTTTATGAACATGGTATGTCTCTATTTAGGTCTTTGATTTTTTTCATGAGTACTTTTTAGTTTTCAACATACATATTAGTACCTGTTTGGCTACACTAATACCTGTATATTTTAAAATAACTATTTAAATGGCATTATTATTTTTATTATTGTCATCATCATTTTAGAGACAAGTTCTCACTCTGTCACCCAGGCTGAAGTACAATGGTGAGATCATAGCCTACTGCAGCCTCAAACTTCTGGGTTCAAGTGATCTCCCCACCTCAGCCTTCCAAGCAAGCTAGGACTACAGATGCAGACCACCATGCCTGGCTAATTTTTTAATTTTTTGTAGAGATAAAGTCTTGCTCTATTGCCCAGACTTATCTTGAACTTCTGGCCTTAAGTGATCGTCCTACCTTAGCCTCTAAATGGTATTATGTTTTTAATTTCAGTGTCCAATTGTATATTGCCAGTGTAGAGACATAAAATAAATTTTATTTTGTGTTGACCTGTATCCAGTGATCATGTTTGCTCACTTACTAGTTCTAGCGTTTTGTTGGTTTTTGTCCTTTGTTTTTATAGATTTCTTCGCATTTTCTACATGAGACAATCGTGTCCTCTGTGAATGTACAGTTTTATTTCTTCTACTCCAATGCTTATGGTTTTGGTTTTTTGGGTTTTTGTTTTTGTTTTTTTTCTCTTTATTGATTTGAGTAAGACTTCCTTAGGACTGGTGGTCAGAGTGTTCATGAAACAATGAAATAAAAGGCATCTAGATTGAAAAGGAAATCCCAACTGTTTTTTTTTTTCTTGTAGATATGGATAAGCTGATTCTAAAACTTACAAGAATGGCAAAGAAACAAGAAGAGCTCAAACTGGTTAGTACTTTTTTTGTTGTTGTTGTTTTGAGACAGGGTCTCCGTGCTCAGTCTGTTGCCCAGGCTGGAGTGCAGTGGTGCAATCATGAGTAACTGCAGCCTCAACTTCCTGGGCTCAAGCAATTCCCCGAAGCTGGGACTACAGATGTGAGTCACCATGCCCAGCGTTTTTTCTTTTTCTTTTTCTTTTTCTTCTTTTTTTTTTTTTTTTT
>NW_012101698.1:3191977-3212414 GCF_000951045.1 Mandrillus leucophaeus
TTTTTTTGAGATAGAATCTTGCTCTGTCACCCAGGCTGGAATGCATTGGTGTGATCTTGGCTCACTGCAGCCTCCACCTTCCAGGTTCCAGTGATTCTCTGAGTAGCTGGGATTACAACTATGCCCAGCTAATTTTTGTATTTTTTGTAGAGATGGCATTTTAACATGTTGATCAGGCTGGTCTTGAACTCCTGGTCTTGTGTGACCCGCCCGCCTTTGCCTCCTAAAGTGGGATTACAGGCGTGAACCACCGTGCCTGGTCAAGTCTCCATTATTAGGAGGAAGACAATTAGTCCTTAACTAATAGGTATTATTAGCTATAGATCATCTCTAAATTCCCTTTGTCAGGACTGGTATGTTCCTTCTATTCTTAGTTTACTGACTTTTTATTATGGAAATAACCTGTGTTCTGTCAAGTGCTTTTCTGCATCAATTGGTTTGATCATGTGGATTTTTTTCTTTAAACTCTTGGTAGACTGATGATTATATTGATTGATTTTTAAATAACAAACTAGCCTTGCATTCCCTAATAAACCCCACTTGGTCATGTTTATTATTCCTTTTATGTATTTCTGGATATGACTTGCTAATATTTTGTTGAGGATTTTTGTTTGTTTGTTTTGTTCTGTTTTTTGAGACGGAGTCTCACTCTGTTACCCAGGCTAGAGTGCAGTGGTGCTGCAAGCTCCACCTCCCAGTTTCTCGCCATTCTCCTGCTTCAGCCTCCTGTGTGGCTGGGACTACAGGGGCCCGCCAACACCTCGCTAATTTTTTGTATTTTTAGTAGAGACAGGGTTTCACCATGTTAGCCAGGATGGTCTCGATCTCCTGACCTCGTGATCCTCCTGCCTCGGCCTCCCAAAGTGCTGGGAATACAGGCATGAGCCACTGTTCCTGGCTGAGGATTTTTATGTGTATGCTTATATTGTATTGGCCTGTAGTTTTCTTTTATTTTAATGGCTTTGACTGGTTTTGTCACCTGCAGTGTATGGGATCTGCCAAATCACATTGCCTAAGTGACACAACTGTTATCTAATAACGTCAACCTGATGTGGAGCTCTTTATGCTCTGTGCCCCCCTCAAAAGAAGCAACCTTCCACATCCACTGATAGTGGGTCTGAGCAGTATTCTCAAATACTGCATCTGTTCTGAAGAAGTTTACCACATTTTATACATTTTCATTAGTGTTGGAGGTACAAAGTGCAATACATTTTTCTAATTTGGAGAAGAGATCCAGCATGTGCTATGCTACTGGACCCCTGAAACCTTTATCATTGGGGCAGGATTCTCTATCTTTGTGTTTGGTCTCTTCCTGCTTGGAGTACATTTTTTTTTTTTTTTCTGCTAAGTATCCAGTATATTTGGTACTTCTGGTGAATCAGGTTTTGATGAATATGATGCCATCAACATAGTGGACCAATATCATGTTATTGAAATGTTCAGATAGTTCAGGTCCCTTTTGACTATATTGTGATGGCAGAATTAACATAGTCTTGGGAGCAGGACCATGACAGTATATGTCAAGTAGACAAACTATGCTTCACATGCCACATCTGGCCTGTGACCTCCTTTTATGCAGCCCATGAGCTAAGAATATTTTAGAAAACATTCTAAATGTTTGAAAAAGTCAGAATAGTATTTTCTGGTATGTGAAAATTTTGTAAAATTTAAGTGTCCGTAAGTAAAATTTTATTAGAACACATTCATGCCCATTTGTTTACATATTGTCTGTCGTGGTTTTCTTGCTACAATGGGCAAAGTAGTTGTGATGGAGACTATGTTGACATTCTTCTCAATTTGCACTCTTCCACAGCACACTACAAGTCTCAGTGATGTAGTCATAACTTAATAACATATCAAGAGTCACACATACCATTGTCATGTGTTTTAAAAAATTACCAGTGAATATGCGTTATGTTAAATCAAGAAAAGAGAAAGTGGATTTGAATGTTACACTTTTAAGACACAATGGAATGTGGATAATTTTTATTGAATTAGATGTCAAAGTATTGTATTTATTATGCAGTGACATTATAGCTATGCTAAAATAATATATGTCAACTTTACCAGACTAAGCTCTCAGCACAGTGTTTTCAACTCATAGGAAAGCAGTGGTCAAAAAAGGTAGAAAACTTCAGATGGGATATCTCATGAAGCATAATTTAGTCACATACACAGACACACAAATGGGCTGAGTGTGGTGGCTCACACCTGTAATCCCAGCACTTTGAGGGGCTGACACAGGTGGATCACTTGAGTCTAGGAGTTTGAGACCAGCCTGGCCAACATGGCAAAACCCCATATCTACAAAAAATACAAAAAAATAAGTTACCCGGGCATGGTGGCATGTGCTTGTAATCCCAGCTACTTGAGAGACTGAGGTGGGAGGATCACTTGAACCCAAGAGGTGGAGGTTGCAGCGAGTTGATATTGAGCCACTGCACTCCAGCCTGGGTGACAGGGTAAGACCTTGTCTCAAAACAAAACAAAACAAAACACAACAAAAAAATGTAAATGAGGATGCACCAAAGTAAGTTCCTAAGTGGTGCTTTTGTTAGCCAAGCAAGGAAAATCATTTACTGATAGTGAGTTAATTAAATTGTGTTTGGTTGTAGTAGCTGAAGATATATATCCTGAGAAAATTAGCATTTAAAAGATTGTTAGCCTTTCCATAAGGAAAATTGAGGACACTGGAAACACCACCAATGGTCAGTTATAAAACAAGACCAAAAAAAAAAAGAAAAAGAAAAAGGCACATGAGTTCCTTGACTCTTGAATAGTCTCTTTGAGACAACTACAGGCAAAATGTATAAAAAACATTAATATAGTATAACCTGAAGTGGAATCTGCTAAGATGTATTATAACTGTTAATGGTAAAGATATATGTGAAACAGAAAAAGACTTAGTTGGACAAATTTACAAAAGCCATATTTAAGCCATAGTTATTCATTGTATTATTTATCAGCAGGTACTTTGTGGAAAATATTTGAATCTCTTTTGTGTGTGTTATTGAACCAGTAGTGTTAACAGTGAACTTCAGTGTTTATGCCAACTTAAACATCATTTGTTCTGTGAATTTTTGTCCAAAAGAGAAGCTGACTATCCTGAATTTATTTACCACACAAAAGTTCAATGCCTTTGTAATTGTAAAGTTTTATTTTGAATTTTTGAGCTCAGGGCCAAGACTGAAACTTTTCTAAGTAAGAAGAATCTCTCTCAACCAATATGTCAGACAATGAATGACTCTGAAAATTTTTTTTTTGCTACAGACTTAATAATTATTTTAATTAATTCAATAGCAAATCACAGTTATGTGCTGCAGTAGAGTCATTTCAATGTTAACTCACATTGTTCGAATCAGAACAAGAAGTGGGATCTATCATTCTCATATGAATTTGGAGTGAATATATTTTCCAAGCAATTCCAGCTCCAGCAAGAGTTTTTGGACCTTGATTCAAGTGCAAAGGAAATTTCTATGTTTAAAATCCATTTAACTTTGTGATTGAGCAGCTTCCACCTAACTGTCAATTGAAAGTGATTAATATACAATGTAATGAAATGTTAAACTGCAATTATCAAGAAAAGAATCTAATCTAATTCTATGAATGCCTTCCAATTGATGAATATGCTCAATTAATATCATATGCTCATGACTGATATCAGTATTTGGTAATATGTATCATCTTTGTTAAAGACATTTTCAAAGATTAAATGTGTAAAATCTCATTACAGATTAGCTTTAACAGGTGTACGTTACAATTAATTTTAATAATTGGGAACACTAACTTTGTACCCCCATTTTAGCAAAATGTTATCTCCACACAAAAAGGATTCTGTTCGTATTAGGAGACTTGTATTTTCAAAAAATTATACTAAAATATTATTAATATGTTTTGAACTTAATAAAAAGTTTGAGAAATGTGCATTTTTTGGATAATACAAATAAGTGCCTTTATCATATCCTCCATTTTGCCTCTTGGCTCACCAAGCTTAAAATATTTACTATCTGGCCTGTACAGATAAAGCTTTGACAATTCCACCGTATATTATTTTTTCTATATATATTAAGTTATATTGTTTTTTCAATGCATCCTTCCTCTGATTCTCCTTTCTTGTGAATAGATATTGAAAAGAATGCAATCTCCAAATCAATAGATACACAGTATGTACCAAAGGCCGTGTTAATTTACTAATTATAGTTTCTTCTCTAAATACCACATCTGGCACAACAGCTACATTCAGTATTACTGTTTGGCTAAACTTACAGTAGTTCATTGTTTTCTGCCATAATTCATCCAGTTTTTATAGAAATCTGACCTGTGGATTAAATGGCGATGAGATGAGGACTACCTGCCTATATTATTCACAATTCTCCAGAGAAACAAAACCAATAAGATGTGCATATATAAAGAGATTTATTTTAAGGAATTAGCTCCTGTGATTGTGGAGGCTGGGCCAGTCCAAAATCTGATTGAGGAGCCCAGCAGGCTGGAGATATAGGAAGGGATTGCATTGGGAGTTATACCTGATGTAAATGATGAGTTGATGGGTGCTGACGAGTTGATGGGTGCAGTACACCAACATGGCACAAGTATACATATGTAACAAACCTGCACGTTATGCACATGTACCCTAGAACTTAAAGTATAATAAAAAAAAAAAAAAAAAAGAGTTGCAAAGGGAGTCAGCTGTAGACCCATGAAGAATTGATGTGCAAATGAGGTCTGAAAGCAGTAGGAGAGAATTCCCTCTTGCTCCAGGGAAATCAAGTTTTTGTTCTCTTTAGGCCTTCTCCTGATTGGATAAGGCCTGCCCACGTGATGGAGGGCAGTCTACATTACTCAGAGCTCACAAATTTGAATGTAAATCTCATTCAGTAACTCTCTTAGAAACATCCTGAATAGTGTTTGATGAAATATCTAGGCATCATGGCCCAGACAAGTTAACATATAAAATTAACCATTAATCCTATATACTTTACATTTCTGAAGGTACGTCTGATCTCTGCATATCCTTTAGGGATACAATGCTATTTTTTACTTACTATCTGCTATTTTTTACTTACCGTTTACTTACTAATGGTTGGGGCATTTTTAGGAACTTTACTAATTAATTATATTTGCTTTGACTCCACAGGTCAGGACACCAAGGTAAGGGTTCTACCAACTGCTACTATGTCCATTCTGGTTTTGTTTTTTATTTTTTATTATACTTTAAGCTTTGGGATACCTGTGCAGAACATGCAGGTTTGTTACATAGATATACATGTACCATGGTGGTTTGCTGCACCCATCAACTCGTCATCTACATTAGGTATTTCTACTAATACTATCCCTCTCCTAGCCCCCCACCTGCCAACAGGCTCCGGTGTGTGACGTTCCCCTCGCTGTGTCCATGTGTTCTCGTTGTTCAACTCCCACTTATGAGTGAGAACATGCGGTGTTTGGTTTTCTGTGCCTGTGTTAGTTTGCTGAGAATGATGCTTTCCAGCTTCATGCATGTCCCTGCAAAGGACAAGAACTCATCCTTATGGCTGCATAGTATTCTATGATGTATATGTGCCACATTTTCTTTATCCAGTCTATCATTGATGGGCATTTGGGTTGGTTCTAAGTCTCTGCTATTGTGAACAGTGCTGCAATAAACATAGTGTGCATGTGTCTTTATAGTAGAATGAGTTATAATCCTTTGGGTATATACCCAGTAATGGGATTGCTGGGTCAAATGGTATTTCTGGTTCTAGATCCTTGAGGAATCACCACACTGTCTTCCACAACGGTTGAACTAATTTACACTCCCACCAACAGAGTAAAAACATTCCTATTTCTCTACATCCACTCCAGCATCTGTTGTTTCTGCCTTTTTAATGATCGTCCTTCTAAGTGGCATGAGATGGTATCTCATTTTGGTTTTGATTTGCATTTCTCTAATGATCAGTGGTGATGAGCTTTTTTTCATATGCTTGTTGGCCACATAAATGTCCTCTTTTGAGAAGTGTCTGTTCATATCCTTCTCCCACTTTTCGATGGGGTTGTTTGTTTCTTTCTTGTACATTTGTTTAAGTTCTTTGTAGATTCTGGACATTAGCCCTTTGTGAGATGGATAGATTGCAAAAATTTTCTCCCATTCTTTAGGTTGCCTGTTCACTCTGTTGATAGTTTCTTTTGCTGTGCAAAAGCTCTTTAGTTTAATTAGATCCCGTTTGTCAATTTTGGGTTTTGTTGCCATTGCTTTTGGTGTTTTAGTCATGAAGTCTTTGCCCATGCCTATGTCCTGAATAGTATTGCCTAGGTTTTCTTCTAGGGTTTTATGGTTTTAGGTCTTACATTTAAGTCTTTAATCCATCTTGAGTTAGTTTTTGTATAAAGTGTAAGGAAGGGGTCCAGTTTCTGTTTTCTGCATGTGGCTAGCCAGTTTTCCCAACACCATTTATTAAATAGGGAATCATTTCCCCACTGCTTGTTTTTATCAGGTTTGCCAAAGATCAGATGGTTATAGATGTGTGGCATTATTTCTGAGGCCTCTGTTCTGCTCCATTGGTCTTATATATCTGTTTTGGTTTACCATGCTGTTTTGGTTACTGTAGCCTTGTTGTATAGTTTGAAGTCAGGTAGCATGCCTCCAACTTTGTTCTTTTTGCTTAGGATTGTCTTGGCTTTACGGACTCTTTTTTGGTTCCACATGAAATTTAAAGTAGTGTTTTTTCTAATTCTGTGAAGAAAGTCAGTGGTAGCTTGATGGGAATAGCATTTAATCTATAAACTACTTTGGGCAGTATGGCCATTTTCACAATATTGATTCTTCCTATCCATGAGCATGGAATGTTTTTCCATTTGTTTGTGTCCTCTCTTGTTTACTTGAGCAGAGGTTTGTAGTTCTCCTTGAAGAGGTCCTTCACATCCCTTGTAAGTTGTATTCCTAGGTGTTTTATTCTCTTTGTAGCAGTTGCGAATGGGAGTTCACTCATGATTTGTCTCTCTGTCTATTATTGGTGTATAGGAATGCTTGTGACTTTTGCACATTGATTTTGTGTCCTGAGGCTTTGCTGAAGTTGCTTATCAGCTTAAGGGGATTTTGGGCTGAGACAGTGGGATTTTCTAAATATACAATCATGTCGTCTGCAAACAGAGACAATTTGCCTTCCTCTCTTCCTATTTGAATACTCTTTATATCTTTCTCTTGCCTGATTGCCCTGGTCAGAAGTTCCAATACTATGTTGAACAGGAGTGGTGAGAGAGGGCATCCCTGTCTTGTGCCAGTTTTCAAAGGGAATGCTTCCAGTTTTTGCCCATTCAGTATGATATTGGTTGTCATAAATAGCTCTTATTACTTTGAGATATGTTCCATCAATACCTATTTTACTGAGAGTTTTTAGCATGAAGGGATGTTGAATTTTATTGAAGGCCTTTTCTGCATCCATTGAGATAATCATGTGGTTTTTGCCATTGGTTCTGTTTATGTATGGATTATGTGTATTGATTTGTATATGTTGAACTGGCCCTGTATCATTCCAAGGATGAAGCTGACTTGATCATGGTGGATAAGCTTTTTGATGTGCTGCTGGACTCAGTTTGCCAGTATTTTATTAAGGATTTTTGCATCAATGTTCATCAGGGATATTGGCTTGAAATTCTCTTTTTTTATTTTGTCTCTGCCAGGTTTTGGAATCGGGATGATGCTGGCCTCATAAAATGAGTTAGGAGTCCCTCTTTTTCTATTGTTTGGAATAGTTTCAGAAGGAATGGTACCGACTCTTCTTTGTACCTCTGGTAGAATTTGGCTGTGAATCCATCTGGTCCTGGACATTTTTTGGTTGGTAGGCTATTAATTTCTGCCTCAATTTCAGAACTTGTTATTGGTCTGTTCACGGATTAGACTTCTTCCTGGTTTATACTTGGGAGGGTATATGTGTCTAAGAATTTATCCATTTCTTCTAGATTTTCTAGTTTATTTGCATAGAGGTGTTTCTAGCATTCTCTGATGGTAGTTTGAATTTCTGTGGGATTGGTAGTGATATCCCCTTTATCATTTTTTATTGTGTCTATTTGATTTTTCTCTCTTTTCTTCTTTATTAGTCTGGCTAGCGGTCTATTTTGTTAATCTTTTCAAAAAACCAGCTCCTGGATTCATTGATTTTTTTGAAGGGCTTTTGTGTCTCTATCTCCTTCAGTTCTGCTCTGATCTTAGTTATTTCTTGTCCTCTGCTAGTTTTTGAATGTGTTTGCTCTTGCTTCTGTAGTTCTTTTAATTTTGATGTTAGGGTGTTAATTTTAGATCTTTGCTGCTTTCTCCTGTGGGCATTTAGTGCTATAAATTTCCCTCTTGCCACTGCTTTAGCTGTATCCTAGAGATTTTGTACATTGTGTCTTTGTTCTCATTGGTTTCAAATAACTTATTTATTTCTGCCTTCATTTCATTATTTACCCAGTAGTCATTCAGGAGCAGTTTGTTCAGTTTCCATGTAGTTGTGCAGTTTTGAGTGACTTTCTTAATCCTGAGTTCTAATTTGATTGCACTGTGGTCCAAGAGATTGTTTTTTATGATTTCCGTTCTTTTGCATTTGCTGAGGAGTGTTTTATTTCCAATTATGTGGTAAATTTTATAGTAAGTGTGAAGCGGTGCTGAGAAGAACGTATATTCTGTTAATTTGGGGTGGAGAGTTCTGTAGATGTCTGTTAGGTCTGCTTGGTCCAGAGCTGAGTTCATGTCCTGAATATCCTTGTTAATTTTCTGTCTGGTTGATCTGTCTAATATTGACAGTGGGGTATTAAAGTCTCCCAGTATTAGTGTGTGGGAGTCTAAGTCTCTTTGTAGGTCTCTAAGAACTTGCTTGATGAATCTGGGTACTCCTATATTGGATGCATATATATTTAGGATAGTTAGCTCTTCTTGTTGTATTGATTCCTTTACCATTATGTAATGCCCTTGTTTGTCCTTTTTGATCTTTGTTGGTTTAAAGTTTGTTTATCAGAGACTAGGATTGCAACCCCTACTTTTTTTTGCTTTCCATTTGCTCGGTAAATATTCCTGCATTCCTTTATTTTGAACCTATGTGTGTCTTGCACGTGTAACGGGTGTTCTGGATATGGCACAATGATGGGTCTTGACTCTTTTTCCAATTTGCCAGTCTGTGTTTTTTAACTGGGGCATTTAGCCCAATTACACTTAAGGTTAATATTGTTATGTGTGAATTTGATCCTGTCATGATGATGCTAGCTGGTTATTTAGCCCGTTAGTTGATGCAGTTTCTTTATAGTGTCTATGGTCTTTACAATTTGGTATGTTTTTGCAGTGGCTGGTACCAATTTTTCCTTTACATATTTAGTGCTTCCTTCCAGAGCTCTTGTAAGGCAGGCTGGTGGTGACAAAACCTCTCAGCATTTGCTTGTCTGTAAAGGATCTTATTTCTCCTTCACTTATGAAGCTTAGTTTGGCTGGATATGAAATTCTGGGTTGAAAATTCTTTTCCTTAAGAATATTGAATATTGGCCCCCACTCTCCTCTGGTTTGTAGGATTTCTTCTGAGAGATGCGCTGTTAGTCTGATTGGCTTCCCTTGTGGGTAACCCAACCTTTCTCTCTGGCTGCCCACGTTTTTTCCTTCATTTCAACCTTGGTAAATCTGACGATTATGTGTCTTGGGATTGCTCTTCTCGAGGAGTATCTTTATGGTGTTCTCTATTTTTCCTGAATTTGAATATTGGCCTTTCTAGGTTGGGGAAGTTCTCCTGGATAATATCCTGAAGGGTATTTTCCAGTTTGGTTCCATTCTCCCCATTACTTTCAGGTACACCAATCAAATGTAGATTTGGTCTTTTCACATAGTCCCATATTTCTTGGAGGCTTTGTCCATTCCTTTTCATTTTTGTTCTCTAATCTTGTCTTCACACTTCATTTCATTAAGTTGATCTTCAATCTCTGATATTCTTTCTTCCACTTGATTGATTTGGCTATTCGTACTTGTGTATGCTTCATGAAGTTCTCGTGCTGTGTTTTTCAGCTCCATCAGGTCATTTATGTTCTTCTCTAAACTGGTTATTCTAGTTAGCAATTCCTCTAACCTTTTTTCAAGGCTCTTAGCTTCCTTGCATTGGGTTAGAACACACTCCTTTAGCTCGGAGGAGTTTGTTATTACCCACCTCCTGAAGCCTACTTCTGTCAAATTCTCACACTCATTCTCTATCCAGTTTTGTTCCCTTGCTGGCGAGGAGTTGTGATCTTTTGGAGGAGAGGAGGTGTTCTGGTTTTTGGAATTTTCAACCTTTTTGCGCTGGTTTTTCCTCATCTTCATGGATTTATCTACGTTTGATCTTTGATGTTGGTGACCTTCAGATGAGGTTTCTGTGTGGATGTCCTTTTTGTTGATGTTGATGCCATTCCTTTCTGTTTGTTAGTTTTCCTTCTAATAGTCAGGCCCCTCTGCTGCAGATCTGCTGGAGTTTACTGGAGGTCCACTCTAGACCCTGTTTGCCTGGGTATCACCAGTGGAGGCTGTAGAACAGCAAAGATTGCTGCCTGTTCCTTCCTCTGGAAGTTTCCTCCCAGAGGGGCACCCACTAGATGCCAGCCTGAGGTCTCCTGTATGAGGTGTCTGTTGACCCCTGCTGGGAGGTAGCTCCTAGTCAGGAGGCATGGGAGTCAGGGACCCACTTTAGGAGACAGTCTGTCCCTTAGCAGAGCTTGAGCACCGTGCTTGAAGGTCCACTGCTGTCTTCAGTGGCAGGCAGGAACATTTAAGTCTGCTGAAGCTGTGCCCACAGCCACCCCTTCCCACAGGTGCTCTGTCCTAGGGAGATGGGAGTTTTATCTATAAGCCCCTGACTGGGGCTGCTGCCTTTCTTTCAGAGATGCCCTGCCCAGACAGGAGGAATCTAGAGAGGCAGTCTGGCTACAGTGGCTTTGTGGTGGTGGTGGGCTCTGCCCAGTCCAAACTTCCCGGGACATTGTTTACACTGTAAAGGGAAAACGGGCTACTCAAGCCTCAGAAATGGCGGTCGCCCCTCTCCCCACCAAGCTCGAGTGTCCCAGGTTGACTTCAGACTGCTGTACTGCCAGCGAGAATTTCAAGCCAGTGGATCTTAGCTTGCTAGGCTCCATGGGGGTGGGATCCACTGAGCTAGACCACTTGGCTCCCTGGCTTCAGCCCCCTTTCTAGGGGAGTGAACGATTCTGTCTCACTGGCATTCCAGTCACCACTGGGGTATGAAAAAAAACTCCTGCAGCTAGCTCGGTGTCTGCCTAAATGGTCGCCCAGTTTTGTGCTTGAAACCCAGGGCCCTGGTGGTGTAGGTACCTGAGGGAATCTCTTGCTCTGTGGGTTGCGAAGACTGTGGGAAAAGCATAGTATCTGGGCCAGAGTGCACTCTTCCTCACAGCACAGCCCCTCACAGCTTCTCTTGGCTAGGCGAGGGAGTTCCCCAATCCCTTGTGCTTCCCGAGTGAGGCAACACCCCACCCTGTTTCGGCTCACCCTCCTTGGGCAGCACCCACTATCTAACCAGTCCCAATGAGATGAGCCGGGTACCTCAGTTGGAAATGCAGAAATCACCTGCCTTCTACATTGATCTCGCTGGCACCTCCAGACGGGAGCTATTCCTGTTCGGCCATCTTGCCAGCCACCCCCCCTCCACGCCTTTTTTTTTTTTTTTTAATACTGCACAGAAACATTCGTAGTTTTTGTTTAGGAACAGGGAAAATAATATTTGGGTTAGTCTCTTAACACAGTAAACTTGCTGTGAGACAGGCTTGGGTTAAGACTCTTTATTATCGCATGCTCCTATGTCTTTTTGAGGCTTTTCTTTAATTATTATTTAATTTACTATGAAACAATTTAGAAGTGAAGATCTCAGAATTTCACACATCGTTGGCTGGGTGCAGTGGCTCATGCCTGTAATCCCAGTTCTTTAGGAGGCCAAGACAGGCAGATCATGAAATCAGGAGATCAAGACTATCCTGACTAACACAGTGAATCCCTGTCTCTACTGAAAATACAAAAAATTAGCTGGGCGTGGTAGCGGGCACCTGTAGTCCCGGCTACTCGGGAGGCTGAGGCAAGAGAATGGTGTGAACCCAGGAAGCAGAGCTTGCAGTGAACCGAGATCATGCCACTGCACTCCAGCCTGGGAAACAGAGCGAGACGGCATCTCAAAAAAAAAAAAGAGAATTTCACACATTGTTTTGAATTGGTAATTAATCATCCTTTCCTTTCTTCATAGTATCACTAGTGCTCGATAACAGCCATTCAGTTCTGTGATACTGAAGTGGCATTGTTGTCAGGTAAATACTGGGGGTTCGTTGTCTCACGCCAAGAGGATTAAGAACAAGGACACATGTGGGTGGGTTAAGGTATAGAAAGTTAAATAGGCAGAAGAAAGGAGGGAGGAGAGAAGCTCGCTCTCTGTTGCAAGAGAGAGGCATCTGAAAAAGGTAAAGTGGAGGACTGCAGCAGATTTTATAGGCAGGCTTGAGGAGGCAGCATCTGATTTAGGTAGAGCTCACAAATGGGTTTGACTAGGTGTGATGTTTACATAGCAATGGGGAAGGCTGGTTGCCCCACCCTAATCTTATGCAAATGAACTTTCTACTTGGCCAACTCCATCTTGCCTGCTTCTTACTGTACACATGGCTGGCAAAAAGAGAAGACGGAGCCACCATATTGAGCATGTCTCGTCCCAGGTAGTATATTCCTGTACGCACAACTGCTGGCATTCACCTGTGCAAGCTTTCAGCTTGCTTGTTTATGTCTGCAGCTTAATTTTACAGGTTGCTCTTTGTTAGAAAAAAAAAAATGATTTTGGGGCTGCTTTTCATTAAAAGGGAAACCTTACCGAGGACTAACATACCCTCACTATCTGCCCAAGTAATTTCTTTTCAACTCCTGTATCAATACTTACATACTTACCACTTAACTCATTCCTGTTAAATCTGGAAGTATGGCACAAGCCAATGCATTATTTTCTACATGTATTCCATCCCTGTTCAAGTTTTAGCAGTTGCATTACTGCTACAGAATGCCAAAAACACCACTAATTTTGGGGTCCTCGACAGCCAGCCAGTCAGTGAGTGATCCAGAATCTCAGTCTAGGAGCCTGCTTTCTAGGATCACTTCTGTAACTGATTCTTTGGGTCAGTGGGTCCCCTTAGAAGCAGAACTCAAGAAAGAGATTCTTGTGCAGTGATTTATTGAGTGCTCTCAAAAGAAAATGAGAAAAGAAGGAAAAAGAGCAAGGATAGAAGCTAGGCAAAGATGAAGTTTCAAAAGCCTAACTTCAGCTTGATCCCCCAGGGAGCTCTGAGGAGTGAATGGTGCCACAGAATTGTCCCACTTGAGATGTAATGACTTGGCTTTTGTAAACCCATATTTTCCCTCAACTGTTGTGGACCACCCTGAGACATTTGCTTTTATATCTCAGATATTACTAGGTGAAGAGACTCTCACTGATAGGCTAAAACTGGTAATGGCCAATTTTAATTAGGTTCCTAATAGTCTATTGTAGGATTGTACTGTATTTTATTTCGCTAGATCTCCAATTATTAGACATTTTGATTGTTTCCCTTTGTTTCTATCATAAACCACATGGAGATGAACATCTTTCTCTAAATAATTGAGTGTAATTTTAAAAGTATGAACAAGATAACTGGTAAAATATGAAAAAGCCTTCAGCTTGTCAGCTTTCTACTATGTGGTATCAGTACTATATAAGGATGAAAGTTGAGTTTTTGTTTAGCAAATGGAAATACATTAAAGTTATGGATATGGAGATGAGAAATGGAAATTAAAATGGAATAAAAAATTATGATAGGAATAATTTGATATTTAAAAATAGAAGTTTAGGCTGGGCGTGGTGGCTCACACCTTTAATCCCAGGGCTTTGGGAGGCTGAGGGGGGCAGATCACAAGGTCAAGAGATCGAGACCATCTGGCCAACATGGTGAAGCCCTGTCTCTACTAAAAATACAAAAATTAGCTGGGTGTGGTGGCGCGCACCTGTAGCCCCAGCTATTTGGGAGGCTGAGGCAGAAGAATTGCTTGAACCCTGGAGGTTGCAATGAGCTGAGATCACGCCACTGTACTCCCCCCAGGTGACAGAGAGAGACTCCATCTCAAAAAATAAATAAATAATAATTTTTAAAAATAATAGAAGTTTAAATCTATGAGGGAATAAATATAGATCTTATATTTAGGTACTGTTTGGGGAAAACTCTCTAAGCATGTTTTTCCTCTGCTTTCATACCACCACAGCAATCATCGACGCAGAAGTCTTCTGCGACCAAAGGTGAGGGAGTTTTTTTTCACACACCAAGCGGCAGACACCCGCTGAATGTCTGCTAATTAAATTCCAGCACGATCTACCTAGAGATAGCATCAGATCCCATGGATTGAGGGTTCAGTCCCCAAAACTGAGCCCTCTCCCCACACCAGTGGCAAGTCCAAGCCTCTGGAGCTTCTGGCCAAGCGGCTCACAGAACCCAGGGAAATGCTTACTTTAGTTTATTTGTTTATTATAAAGGATATTACGAAGAACACACATGAAGTGATGTGCAGGGCAGGAAATGGGGGAAAGGGCTTGGAACTTCCATGTACTCTCTGGGCATGCCATAATCTAGGAACCTCCACGTGTTTAGTTATCTGGAAGCTCTTTGAACCCAGTCTTCTTGGTTTGGTTTTGTTTTCCTTAATCCCAAATGTGATAGTACTTCTTGGGTTTTTAATGAAGAATCATAGGCATGAAATGTGATTGAATAAAAAGGGTACAATCTCATATTAATAGGCTGAATGGGGAAACCTACCAATGCCTGTTTAGATTCTTCTTGGCCTCTCTGTGCAGCATTTCTTCCTCCAGAGTATGGTGCAGGACCTTCTCTGGAATGAGGGTCTTTTGACCCACAATCAGATCAGAGTTCTGCCTTGGGCAGGTAAAGGGAGGACAGGAGAAGGCTAGAGAGACAGATTCTCTGTCCTGATGCTTGCTCCTGAAGCCTGCTCCTGAGGCCTGAAGTGCCCCAACATTATAATGAAAGACAAACAAGGGCTATGAGAGTTATGAGCCAGGAAGCATGGATGAAAACCATGGGTATCTATGACGTATGTAGACATATGTCATAGGTATGTATATATATGTATGCATAACTCTCATATATATACACGTGTGTGTGTGTGTGTGTGTGTATGAGAGTTACGAGCCAGGAACCATGGATGAAAACCATGGGTATCTATGACATATGTAGACATATGTCATAGGTATGTATATATATGTACTCATAACTCTCATATATATACACACATATGTGTGTGTGTGTGTGTGTGTGTGTGTATATTTATATGAGAGTTACGAGCCAGGAACCATGGATGAAAACCATGGGTACCTATGATGTATATATCCATATGTCATAGGTATGTATATATACATATGTATATTAATGTATGTAGGTATGTATATATACGTCATGGGTACCCACCAGAATTTTCTGATTTCTTAGAAATTAGAAATAATTTCTAATAATAGAAATTATTAGATAAAATTAGAAATTATTATAATAAATTAGAAATAATGAGATATAAGAATTAGCTGAAAAAGCATGTTACTCTTTGTTATTCTCCTTGACATGTCTATATATACATCATAGGTGTGTATATATATGTACTCATAACTCTTATATGTATATGAGATATGTATGTATATACATATATATGAGAGTTATGAGCCAGGAACCATGGATGAAAACCATGAGTAACTATGACATATATATACATATGTCATAGGTATGTACATATACATACATATGTATGTATATATATGTCATAGGTACCCGCAAGAATTTTCTAATTTCTTAACAAATATAATAAGATATAAAAATTGGTTGAAAAAGCAAGTTATGCCTACCGACTTAAGTATATAAAATCAGATCTATATGCCATAATTGGGCCATAATAAGCAATTTATAAATATGTATACACCAATAAATGAGTACAAGAAACTGTCCCAAAATACGTAAGTTAAGAGGATGGATTAATAGGAAAAAGAAAAGTCTGTGGTATGTAAAACTAACGCTGGGATTTAGGTAAAGAAAAAATTGAAGAAAAAAGAATGTATTCTTTTTTCCAAGATTATTGAAGACATGGCAAGATATTCATATAGGAAAAGAGAAATACTTACAAAAAGTAAATTAGTGTAAGATGGAAATTGATAACTGAAATGTCTGAGATATTCAATTTTTTTAAAATGCATCTTAACTATAGGGATACATATATAGATATATAAACAAAACAAAGTAAATTATTTTTTTAAAGTTAATAGCATCAGATGCTCCTAAGGGAGAGAAGAGGTAAGCAATTGGAAAAATGTATTCCATAGCTGATAAAGTGTACTGGTGGTGGTGGTGGTGGTGTTTTCCTAACCTAGGTTGTGCATACATGTATGTTGTTTCTAGTATTATGTTTCAAAACATACTTTTGGAGGTCTAATGTATTTCCTTATAAAAATGAAATTAAAAGTAGGTTTTAATAGCTCAAAAGAATTTTAAATTACCAATAAATTCAAAAGAAATCGCAGTTACAAATATGAAAGAGGAACAAAATAGCTCTTGTTCAGTTCATATGAACCATATTGATCTTGGTTCAACTTACCATTTCCAAAATACTTAAAATAGAAACATTCTAAATTTATCTTTACTCATTTAATATAACAAACTCTTGTCACAGTAAATTGGAATCTAAAATTTAAAAAACTCACTCCACAGCAGAATTTGAAATATGGGATCTTTGACCATTTTACATCATGGGCGTGAGAATAACATCATAATGTTGTTCTTCTATGATGTTATTAATAGAACATATTTATGAAAAAACACAGCAGGGTAGAAAATTGTCAGTAAAAGCTTTGTTATGTACAGAAGCAATCATAAAAGTAATTTAGCACTAATATTCAAAAAAGGATAGCAGTGACCCTGAACATGATTCTGTTGTTAGTCTATCATGCACCACTCCTAAAATAATAAAACAAATATTAAGTGGCAAAAAAGTGGTGGATTCTTAAGATTATAAACATTATAAGCAAGATCATAAACATTAAGCAGCAATAGAGTTTTTAAAAATAAACAAATCATTGCAGAGAAACTTCATTAGTGATTTATAAGAGAGGATACACATCATGTTAATTAAATTTACAGATGATGCTAAATTCGATGGTGTTGACAAAACCAGTAAGGGCAGATAAAAGGGACCTAAAGTGGTTAGAAATATGGGCAGGAAATGAAATGCGATTCAACCTGGAAAAATGTAGCTAATACATCTGGGGAAAAATAATCAGTAACACAGCCATTCAATTGGCAGGATATACAGTATTTGGAAAGCAGTATTACCAAGAGACTTTGAGATGATAGTGGTAGCAAATTATATATGGCCTTGTAATGCAATGTGGCAGTAAAATCAGTCAATGAGATTTTAGTCTGTATATGCAAAAGCTTCACATCATGTGGCTGAAAGATAAAAGTTATTTAAATGGTGCTGCTGAGATCACAAAGAGAATATAAGTTTGGAGCATGCACATGCCCCAAATAAGCAAATTGAGTAGTGTTCAGACTGGAAAATAAATGTATAATGGCCTTCAGACTTTAATCCTTAAAAAATTAAAATAACAAAATGTATATTGTTTGCTTATCTCTGAGTATAGTTATAACATTTTACAAATATTTGTAAGATGCAAACATTTTGGAAGTCAAGACATTTTTAAAGGTAGTATAAGAGTTTATAGTCAAGTAATGGGATGAAATTAGGTAACAGAAATTTAAGACTGAATCCGGGAAATGTTTTCTGACAGTGAAATCTATTAGTCTCTGGAATGGAATCCCTAGAGAGGTGGGGAGAATTTCTATTCCTCTAGTCATTGGACTAGATCACGACTTGGATAACATATTATTTAAAATAAAAAAAAAGAGGTAAAAACTGATTTGACCATTTTGCCTTGGCTGGGCTGCACACAATGACACTGTCAAATCTTATCCAACTGTCTTATATGGCCTCAGACTTCTCTGACATGCTATGTCCTATCATTAAGTAGCTGCCCATTATTTTTAAAATGAATACTTTCTAAAAGACCAAATTCATATTTTCCAGTCCATGGACTTCAATTTCCTAGATTTTTTTTTCTTCCAAGTCATAGGAATGCTAGCAAATAAAACACTCCTCCTTTTCCCTGTTGATGAGATATGGTCTTAAATATTCCAAGCCTTTTGGATCAAATCACATGAGGTAGCTGAACTCTGAAGTCTCACTTACACCAGTGCATTGAAAACATATTTTTACTGCAGTTTTGCAACCACAACTATGCAATATATAAAAATTCATTCACTTCCTTTTCTGACTTAATCCACAGAGAGATTTTTACCAGATGGTATCCTGGTGATATTATTTACTTTTAGCAAAGCAATATAACTGAGTTTGAAAAATATACAGTAAAGTATGCACTTCATCCCAACATTAAAACATTCTTTCAATTGTACTTTTAAATTATATAGACTCAAGTTTGTCTATAACTTTGTTCTGTGTCCTAACAGCAAAATGAAAGTGGAAGCAGAATACTTTAAAATGGCAAACAAATTTTAACCCAAAATGTTATTCTTTTAAGGAAAACCTAACAAACTAAACAAAAATTAACATTAAAGCATGTACCAGACTGTAGGCAAGAGGTAGATTATATATATAAATTTACATATATGTATATAAATATACATTGTATATATTTAAGGTATAGATAGGTATAAAGTGTATATATTTAATAGTCTTTGTATTTCACGTTGTTAATCTCTGTTATCATTGTAGAAAGAAGTAAAGAAAATAGAGACTCCTGTTTTCAAAGTAGTTAACATCCTAGCTGGAGAGATACATGTGAGAGGCAAATGTAGGTGGTACAAATGCATATCAGTTATTTAATAAAAGCATTTCAAAAGAATTATGCAAATTGGGTAGAAGTTGACAAATAGATTGATTTCACTGTAGTAGAGAATATTTTGAGGTCTAATAAGAGATGATCTGGAAGCCTGGGCAACATGGTGAGACTTTTTCTCTACAAACATTTGAAAAACTAGCAAGGCATGGTGTCACATACTTGTGGTTCCAGCTGCTCAGGAGGCTGAGGTAGGAGGATCACTTGAGCCCAGGAGGTTGAGGGTGCAATGAACTTTGTTTGTACCATTGCACTCCAGCCTGGGTAACAGAGCAAGACACTGACCAAAAAAAAAAAAAAAAATCTTATGAAATGGTACTACAGAGTTGGGATAAACAGTATATTAGTCAGTGATCTTCAGAAAAATGGAACTAATAGGAGATACCTTTCATGGGATTATGGACACATTGGCTAGTCCAAAATCTGTAGAGCTGGTATCTGCTTTCAAGTCCAAAGACTAGAAGCTGCTATAGCTCCAGGAAGAGCAAATGGCATAGTTTTGAGTCCCATGAGGCAGGATAATTTTTCACTTAGTCTGAGGAAGATCAGCCTTTTGTTCTATTCAGGTCTTGAAATGATTGGATGAGGCCCATCGTCGATTATGTCCTTTGTCTAGTCTACCAATTTAAATGTTAATTTCATCCAAAAACACCTTCACAAAAACAGAATAATATTTGACCAAATATCTGGGCACCTTGTGGCCCAATCAAGTTGACACAAAATTAACTGTCACACAGAGATGGAGAGGAGTTCGAACTATAGAGAACAATTCTGTTTTTGAGTAAGGAAATAACATCATAGAGCACTTGAGGACTATTCTAATAGCAGTACATAGAAAAAGTGTGAGAAACAGACTTGACTCAAGAAAAGTTGGTAGCTGTGGAAAGAGCTAGCAGGGAGGAGGAGCTCCAAAATTCATGTCTAAAGGGGAAAGATTATGCCTTGATTATCAGCTAGGACTATAAAGAGAGGCTATTAATTTGAGTTTAAAGAGATATCAGCCTGAGGATTCAAAGTTAAGTTGAAATAGGGAAATTGGGAAGGTTTTGCTTTTTGGATTTCTAAAAAAGATTTATTTTGTCTGCCTCTGAAAAAATAATTCTGAAAACCACAGTGTTATTCTACTTTACTCTTAAATATATTAAAAATATGTTTAAGAGAAATAAATGATCAGTTCTGTTTTTGGGATAATTATAATGTAGTATAGTGTAATATATCACATATAATAATATAATATAAATTTTTGATGTTAATAAGCCATACAAGTAGAAGGGTCTGTGGCTATGTAACTACAAGTGAGTTGGAAACTGCCCTTTTTTTCTTAGCCAAATAAGTGGTATTGAGCCAGGAAAACAGCACTTCCAATATCACAGATCTAGGGCACCTATTTTTTTATTTGGGGATGTTTGCATATTTTTTGTTGTACAAACAAAAATACAAAAATTCCTAATCCAAATAGATAAGTAAAAAAAAAAAAAAAAAAAAAAAAAAAA